>NC_053158.1:139944174-140066674 GCF_016835505.1 Polypterus senegalus | reverse complement strand
AAAAGCCGTCTCACACTCATAGGTGGTTGCGAATGGAATCGGCACTCTTAGAGCCATCTTTGCAACATCGGGATAGGACTGGGCCATTTCAATCCAAAAATCACTACGACACATTTCACGTAAAACATGTTTTGCACCCCTATCATTTATCAAATCAATAAACTGTTCTTGAATTAAATTGTCCTCCAAAGGTAGGTAAGTAATGGAGAGTACAAATGGATTATTGATAAATTGTTGGTATATTTTACATTCTCGTAGGTCAGGAAAATAGTGAGAAATTTCTTCGCTAAGAATTGATACATGCTGTTTCATTACTTCAAGGATATCGTCAATAATTTTCATCAATATATGTGTTCAGCTATGGAAATGGGGCAAAGTTCTTATTCTGTAACTTTCCATGCCATAGTTTGAGCTTCATTTTGAAAGCTGTCAGTTTTTCGTGACAGTGGAGCACTGTGATATCTTTTCCTTGCAGTGCCAGGTTGATAGAATTCACATATTCAAATATGTTGACTAAAAACGACCGGGATATAAGAAAACGGACATCGGAGAATTTTGCGTGCATGTCTGGTTTGGCATCTTGCAAAAAGTGCTGAATTTCTTCACGTAGTATGAAAACTGTAACACCATTTTTATCTCATGAGAGAGTATCCCAGAGAGTAACTTCTTCGGGAAAAAAAAGACTGCTTGTACAGGCATTTTAACCTTGTCTATCTTTCTCTTCTTATATTCTGGTACAGTATTTATTTTTCGTTCTGCATCACAATAAAATTCAGAAATATGTCATGTTCAAGTTATGTCAATAAATAAGTATGGGTGTTTAATCTCAGCGGGCGATTGTTTTCCTAGAGTTCGTGTAGTATGAAGTTCCTAAGATTAAGCATTTTTCCTGTTTCTTTTTAGCAGCAAAACACTATTTCACAAGAGGTTTTTGGATCTTATCTAATTCTATCCACTGTTAGATGTGCTTCTGCTTCAATGAGACCTTAAAATTATATTCAAATCAAAGTGAATGGAACGACCAGATCATCGAGACTCTTTTCTTCATTGTCGATTTTTTTTTTTCAACCGCCTCTTAGCATTCGCTTTATTTTGAATTGTCTTATTATGAACACTTTTACTTCATTTGCGTTGAGCAGTCAATTTCACCACTTAAAAACACAAAAAATGTAATATATGTTGTTTGTTGATTATCTGTATCCACCTTTAGCGCTCTTATTTGCTTATAAAATATACAAAATCTGTTCGAGTGTTTTGATTCTACGAAAGAATCAATAGTTTTTGATTATGATGGAAAATAATAAGGGCTGGTTTGTGCCGAGCAATAACGATGGGAAAACAATGTGGTGGCAGCGAATGACGGAACAGCGGATTAGTGGTGGGGTTAACGACGAAGCTCAGTCACTTACTTACCCTCAGATGGTAAAGGTTAACAATTATAAAATATAAATAGTATAAATATGCAATCATTTCTCACAGTCCCACCGAAACTGCAGGTTTAGAAAAATATTGCACTTTACATTTGAAAAAATGTAATAACTTTTATTATTAATGTTTTACTAAACTTCATCATGGTGTAAACATTGTAATTATATTGTATATTTCATTTCATGAATATAAACAAATAACTGTTTTCAATTAACACAGATTTTGATGATTTTAATTTTGTCCACATGTTAAATGGTTCCCACAGACCTGAACACAACATAAATGTTAATAGTGTATTTCACAGAAACGATCCGTATTGTGTAGTTTGATGTATAGCACAACATGATGGCAGAAACCCTCTGAACTTCACAATGATGCGTATTATTTGGTTTGATGTACTGTTTTTCCCTTCTCATTTTTATCGCTTAATTTCTGAACGGGCACTTGACCTGACGTTACTTTCCAGGCTTTAACAAGAACTGCCGAAACCTTTCAAAAATAATTTTACAAAGTCAGTCCTGAAACGAAAGTGACGTCACTTCTGGGTCTGTAACTGTGGGTCTACAACTGTGGTGACATATGGTGCGGTGCTCTGCAAGTGGATATAATTGACCGAGCCGCATAATCTGCATGTCGCGCTATGCGTCGATCATTTAAAAGCCTGTACAACAGCTGCTCTTACTGAGCTGCGTGATCTGCTTGTCGCGCTGCGCGTCAGTCATTTAAAAGCCTGTACAGCAGCTGTCCTTTTGTCTCACTTCCTTGTCTCTTGGGACCTTAAAGTGTCTCTGAGAAATTGTTTGTAAGTAGGGCATGGAGCTTCAAAGTGTCTCCCCCCGAGATGATCACGTCTTAACCCAAAATTTTTTTTTAATATAATAGATATGTATGTATATATGTATGCATGTGTATATGTATATACAGTATATGAATGCACAGTATGTATATGTGTATGTATGTGTGTATACAGCATACATACATACATACATACCGCCTTAAGATAAATCTTAAACTCTTAGCACTAGAAGTTGCTATAGTCCTTTCAGTCAAAGCCAAAAATGAGACCATTTAATGTTTAGCTATTCATTTCAAGTTCAACTATGATTAAAAACCACACTATTATTGTTTTATTTCTGTAGTTTATAAATGTATTTAACAACTATTTTTTATACTATGTGGAAAAAGATCAAGCAGATTGAAAACTGCTTGAGCTGCCAAGAAAGAGACATAGAGTTTTAAAGAAAATATTTATACAACATCTTTGTGATTTGTAGTATTTGTTGGATTAACCTTTCAGCTAAATCAGTGTAATGAGTTGTTATCGCATCCCTGTATTGCCATAATCATTTGCAAGTCCAAGGTAAAATTTCTTCTTCATACATCCTTCATAGATATTTACAATCCTGATAATGTTTGGTTACTTTTCTTCATATAGAGAACAGATTTTGAGAGTAAAAGAAGATGAAAATGTTCCATTTTTACTCGTGGGAAACAAGTCAGATTTAGAAGACAAGCGTCAAGTTTCTGTCGAAGAAGCAAAAACACGTGCTGAACAGTGGAGTGTAAACTATGTAGAAACATCTGCAAAGACAAGAGCAAATGTTGATAAGGTAATTGTTAACAAACAATGTTAAATTGGGGCCATCACTCTGTTAAGGCATTGTCATTTTATAAGGTTTATTCTTGCATAGTTTAAGGAATATATTTTGTAATGGTAAATGACGCAAAAATTTCAACTAGTAATTGAAATGTTTTTAAGTGTCTTTGAGTATATTTTTACAATTGTGCATGTGGTATATGGCACAAAGCAGTCTTACATCACTAAGTGCTTGTCATTACTTATTTGAAGTAATTTATTTTATAGTACAAATTTTTTTGACTGTTGTGGAAATAAATTTTGAACTTTTTGGCTTCTGGTTGTACATTTGTCTCTAACCCTGTCCCTTTTCATTTTCCCAGCTAAATGGTGAAAAAAGCAAGCATTTCCACTTCTAGTTACTCACTACCATTTTAAATTTTGCTGTGACTCATCCCATTTTTTGAGAGTTTTTTTTGTGTTTGTTTCATTTTATCTGTTTCACTAAAAATCCTACATAACCGCTTTATCACTTTTGAGTCTGCAGGATGTCAGTTCTTTCGCAGGATAACCCAAAACAATTGTTTTGAGAAGCAGAACGGTGCATTTTCTTAACAATATAATGACCATAATATATGCACAAAAACAAAATACAGTACAATAGACAGTATAGCATGAAAAAACTTTCTTTTGTTCTTTGTAAGAAATGAAACAATTAGTTTTTTCATTTTCTGTTCTTTCATATTTACAAAATATAAGAAATGAATTATAGGACCAGGAATTCTTCTAAACTTTTCTCTTAACACAAATATTTTGCTCTATATACAAAATCACATGATTTATTGATAACAGAAGGATTACTGGATATGGGTTTATATACTGTATATAATACACAGAAGAGTAGTGTTGATCAGCGAAATTCACCAAAGCTTTTTAGCAGCCAATATGCTGTGTTTGCTGTGACCATCTTTGCCGTGTATTTTCCTGGAAATTTGCAGTGCAGCCTGCATAGACAGCTGCTTTTTTTCCTTTCTTTCTTTGATTTATAATGCTTTACAAGGCCAGCATGACATCACAGAGCTGACAGTCTTTAATGGGACAGCACAACCAAAGGCTATATAGCACTGATCCTAGTAGTGAACTACAAATTAGCAGACTTGTGAATACATTTAAACATGCAGAAGGAAACTGGAAATACGTTGGTGTATTCATATCCTAAATTTAGTGTGTTTTTGTATGAACTTTTATGTGACTTGTGTTTTAATATCCAGGTATACCCTTTTAATAGTATTATCTACAGTGCTGTGCAGTTGATACAAACAGGAAGTAGTGAAGAATCAACATGCTTTAGTGTTCCGCTTATTTGGTAGTAGTGCCAGTAAACAAACTCATTGGGGCAAAAAAAAAAAAAAACTGTACTTTTCAGTTTGAGAGAGGTTAGTACAGTACCTGCTATCAGATATGTGGGGGCAAGCCTTAGTTAGTTCATGCTTCCTGTCTGCACAATATGTTACTGTTGTGATATTTAATTCTACTAATTTAATCCTGGAGAGGCAATGTGGCAAAGAGGTTTGCATTCGGTCACATTTTTGGCCACAGTAATGGGTCCAGCAAATTTAGCAGACATTTTCTTAGCTGTCAGTGACATTTAAAAGACCATTGCACCATTATCAACTCAAAACTGTTTGTTTGTTCTACTACCATTATCTTCATTGCATTTTGCTAAGTTTTGCAAAGTTCCTGAACATTTCAATGATTTCACTGAACACGATATGAACAGTATATGTACAGTGCATCCGGAAAGTATTCACAGCGCATCACTTTTTCCACATTTTGTGATGTTACTGCCTTATTCCATAATGGATTAAATTCATTTTTTTCCTCAGAATTCTACACAAAACACACCATAATGACAACGTGAAAAAAGGTTACTTGAGGTTTTTGCAAATTTATTTAAAATTAGCAAAATACCATTTTAAACATTTTAAAAGTAACGTTAACATGATTGTCAGTGTAATAGTTTTGCCACTGTTATGAGTGTTGCTGTCATCAAGGATTTGATTATCATTTCTTTCAATCAGGTTTGTATTTGGAGGATGTGTTGTGTTCAAGTTATATTCCATGTTTGTCAACCGTTGTAAAGATAACAGGTTTCATTCATCGAAGTGTTCACTACCCAAATCGGTACTCGTGAATCTAAGATGTTTAACAGGCATTCCCAGTATTAAGTTGTGGATTTGCCTGCGAATATTTAGCTGCAGCGTGTCTATGAACTTAATTTAAACTTAAGCTTTACACCTTGCTTTCCTATTTACCATATTTTTTACACTGTCTACCTTTAGCTGGACATTGACTTTTTCCACCGTGTGCTTTGTTTCTACAGTACCTGCACTTATGAATATGCTTGTATGCGTCACACACTTCATATTCTTTTGCTGCCTTCTCAATTGTGTAATGCATTTTTTGCTCAGCGCTCTTTGGAGCTCTTGCTTTTTCTGTGCGTACTGCGTTCACAGTCAGTTCACGTGAGCCGCTCTGAGTACATGAATCAAAGGTTCTCAGCTGTGGTTGTGCTATCTCATGCGATCTTGCAATGTCCACGGCTTTATTTAATGTTAACTCAGACCCAGCACTTAAACGTTTCTGTTGCACTTTCGCTGAGTTTGTGCCAAACACTATTCTATCCCTGACCATCTCATCTTCGTTTGCATAAGCACAGTCCTTCACCAACAATTTTAACTTTGTTACAAAGTGATCAAAAGTCTCATTTATACCTTGCGTCTTCTCACTAAACTTGTATCTCGCGAAAATCGTGTTCGTCTTAGGAATGACAAACGCCTCGTAGCCGCATCGTCTCTGTTGGATTGCTGGTGATGGACGGCCTTATATGGGCAGGCACTCAACTACGTGGGAGGCGTGGTGATGGGTGACGCAACTCCACCTCACACGGCGACCGAGCTGCAGGCTATGGCCGTATATATGTACATAAGTAGGATTCCGTTATGACCGTTACACGTAGAATTTCAAAATGAAATCTGCTTAACTTTTGCAGGTAAGCTGTCAGGAATGAGCCTGCCAAATTTTAGCCTTCTACCTACACGGGAACTTGGAGAATTAGTGATTAGTCAGTCAGTCAGTCAGTGAGGGCTTTGCCTTTTATTAGTATCGATATAAAAACTGAGAAAGCACATGTACATAAGTATTCACAGCCTTTGCTCAATACTTTGTCGATGCACCTTTGGCAGCAATTACAGCCTCAAGTCTCTTTGAATATGATGCCACAAGCTTGGCGCACCTATCCTTGGCCAGTTTCACCCATTCCTCTTTGCAGCACCTCTTAAGCTCCATCAGTCTGGGCCACTCAAGGTCATTCACAGAGTTGTCCTGAAGCCACTCCTTTGATATCTTGGCTGTGTGCTTAGGGTCATTGTCCTGCTGAGAGATGAACCATCACCCCAGTCTGAGGTCAAAAGCACTCTGGAGCAGGTTTTCATCCAGGATGTCTCTGTACATTACTGCAGTCATCTTTCCCTGTTTAAAATTTAGGAATTAGGAAATATTGTTCCTGATTTGGCCTTTTAATCCTTCCTTAAGATTTTTGAGCTTTTAGCTGGTGCAAAACCTTAAAACTTTTTTTTTTTTTTATAATTTCTGTAGTATAATTTTTTTTAGTTTGTTTATGTCAGCTATTTGGTGTGTGTGCATTTGTGATGTTACAGTGGCTCAGAGCTGTCACTGTTTTAGCAGCAATTACACTCAGATTTGAAAAACAAGAACCTTTAAACGTTAAAAGATTTGCCTGTAAAATTATGAATATGACTTTCAGCTTAAGTACCGCAAACTGCTTGAAATTATAACTTCTAAAATATTCATTAGCTTTCATCCTATGAGGTTTCATAGTGTATTAGCATCAGCACCAAAAGTACAAAGCAGCCATTATATTTAGACTCTGTTTTGCTGTTCATGTCTGCTAGATTTGTTACACATTATTGTAGTAAAATATTATTGTGTTTTGATTTTTTTGTAGGCATGAAGTATATGCCTAAAGATGGATAATGATCCATCCCTTTGCTTCAGCAAGATGAAAATGTTGCTTTTAATTATGATGTGTTCTGCCTTAAGGACATTAACAACTGTGACATACCTTGTACCTTTTGACTGTTTCCTATGACACAACTATTCCTTAAAGCCTATCCAAAGGCTCACTCTATGCATATCAACAACACATGTAATAAATAACATTACTGATTTGGCCAAAGGCTTCTTGATATCTCACACTATGTCCTGTGGATTTCACACTTTATTCATTGAATCTTTAGTGGATGATAATATATTGTTACTATCTGTTAATTTTCCCTTTATGTATTAACTCATCATTCTCTTTTAGGTGTTTTTTGATTTAATGCGAGAAATCCGTGCACGAAAAGTAGAAGACAGCAAAGAGAAGAATGGAAAAAAGAAAAGGAAAAGTCTGGCCAACCGAATCCGGGAAAGATGTTGCATTTTATAATGACACAGATAGGTTTATATTCTGATACCCTTCCTTTTACTAAACAACTTAGTTTGTTAGCATGCCCTTCAGAAGGCTTTCAGAAACTAAAGTTCAAGATCATGGGGGACTCGCATACATACGGCTTTAAGAAACAAAAAAGTAGAAAAAAATAAAGTTAAAGCATGAATTAGGACCTACTTGGGAAGGAGCAGCCTCTTTTGAAATGCTGTTGTGTAAGGTGATTGAAGATGCAGCACAGTCAAGTTTTATCATGGGTTCCATTTTCCTTTAGGTTTAATGCCTGCATGTAGTAGGCAATGTCTGTCTTATCCACTGGTATATAATCTTGCACACTCCGAAATTCTGTTAACATCCAATGCCTTGGTTAGTTAAATGAATGTGAAAAGCAGTTTACTTTGTCTCTTGCTGGTAATATTTTGATATGCAATTTGGTAAACGATAAGCCAGACATTGTTTTTACATTGTTCTTTTTATGTGTGTGTCTTGTATTCTTAGATAATTTGTCTACCTATTGGCACTAATACAATAACAAAAGCCTTTGTAAAATCTGTACATAGAAATATTTGACTATGCCTTAATTTAAAAACAAAAAAACCCTGCAGGCTATAATGCTGGTAGTGTGAAGTGTGACAATTTTTATGCATAAAATGTTGAATTGTTTGCAAGTGGTTTCTGTATGATCATCCAGTGTGTGCCATATACAAATACCCAAGGGCTTTCTTGCCAAGCCCTGGTAGCTGTATTTTTCTTGTGATTCTGTTTACAGCTCCTTACCCGACAAAGCACATCAGTATACCTATCAATGAATTTGTTAAAGTTAAAGAAAATGAGTCAGAAAGGGAGAAAAAGTTGATTTTTCAAGTCTGTAGCAGTCATTCACAAGAGATTTTATTGCAACTTTCTTATTCAGATCATTTCAATTATGTAGCCTGTGATGGCTATAGTTCTAAAAACAGTACAGTAGTATAAAAAATGCTTAGCACTGGTCCTAGTGATCAAATGCAAGCCTTTTGTGTTTTAAATATGAATCATCTTTTTAAATTCTGTATATATATATAAATATATTAGAGTATAACAACAAACAAACCACATATCTGTTTTAGAGCTTTATAGTTAAACTGTACAAAAACTAAACATTTTTGATTGGACCTTATACCTTTGTATTTTTCATTTGACACGTTTCTAGAGTTGTTCTTGGAACTATGCGATGTAAATTAATCCTTCTCCTAATTTTGTTCTAGCTAAATGTCTAGTACAAAGTAACTTATTTCATTAAAGATGCATTGCAGCGGAAACATTCTGTCATAGTTTACTTTTTTAAAGTGAAGTTTCCCTAGCAGTATGGAAAGCAAAATACATTTTTATTACTTTATCATTTCTTATTGTAGTGGCAGGCAGATTCTGAAGTAAACCTTGATACCTGCTTCAATGGTCAGTGTAAAGATTTTAAATTAGTTTCCAAAGTCATTACTCCATTTGTAATCAATGCTTTTTGTGTGTGGCTGAACAAAACAAAAATACATTTAAGTTGTTAAAGATGTACTATTATTTTGACAAACTTGACTTGTGTTCCAGATGAGAAAGTAATCATGAGTGCTTATACCATAATGAATTAGGAAACTAGTCATTGCACTGATTGAAGATCAGTTGTGATTTGCATACGATATTTTTATCAGCACTTAAGATGAGTTTTTTAAAAATTGATCACCATCATTTACATTTTTTTTCAAGGGGCCATGAGAATTAAGCAGTATGCCATGGTTTTGTTGTTTTATTGTCAATTCAACTCAGGTTGAAGTCAGTCAGAATAATGTGTGTTTCTGGTAAACAGAAAAAAAGAAAAAGGCGCTCGAAGTCAGTCCAGAGTCTTATGTGGTTTATCAAAGATGATCATGTGTATTTTTATGTGTTAATTAAAATGTCATAAGCTCTAGTGTTCCTTTATTTCATGTTTTACTAACCCTATGGATCTTATTTACCATCAAGAAAATATAGTACCAGGGAAAGACTGCTTGTTTACATTTTGGGGAAATGGCAAATATACTGTATCACCAATTATGTACTGTTTTCCGTTCTAAGTGTTACAAAGACAGTAAGTGTTGGGCTCACAATCCAGTGACAGTGGAATCACGGTGTTTCTCTTATGCAGGTATCTTTTGTCTGCTAAACAAATTAAACAGGTAGGTTTAATAGCACTTGTTCCTCAAATAATCACTTTATCAAAGAAGAATTAAATATGTGCATCTGTTATTGATAGATGTTCACAGGGTGAAGAAGGAATTGTGCACCATAAAACATGTACTGCTGTGTGAAAAAGAAATTCCAGACCTGAAGTATTTGGTGTTCACTCAAAATTGTACTTTTTTATTTTGCTGTCAGAAAAGTGCTGTTTCTTGATCACCCTGTTTGTTGTTTCCAAATGTAAAAGCCTAAAGGGTTATGGGTTGTGAATTGATTTTTTAAAATTTGATTTTATTCATTTTATGTTGTTATCTTTATTGCAGTTACATGCTAATTCAGATGTTGTCATTTGGTTAGTTAATGTGTGAATGTTACTTTTTTTTATATCTTTTATGTTACAATATTTACTTTTAACTAGGGATCCCAAACCACTAAAACTCTTGCTGTCACCGTTTGAACTGCTGGGTACTTAGGTGCTATGACGCCATCCAGTAAAGAATAATGTCTGTATCAGGCCGAAGCCAGTGCCCACACATTTTAATTGCTGTATTTGAGCCATTTCAGACAAAAAAATAAACTTCCTTTTTTTAGAAAAAGTATTTTTTGTGTGCATTTTATTATTCAACTTTGAGTTGATTCAAAGTGAACTTTCATTCTGGCTTTGATTTCATCCATCTCCTTTAACCTGGCATATTGACAGTTACAGTGTTATAAGCACCTTATGCTGTTGTGTTAAATGACCTTCCAGTGCAGACTGCATCAATTCAGGTTTGTCAAGCAGCCTGGCTTCATGATTTTAGTCTCAATACAAAAACGAAGAGAACATATAGACTGTACATCAGAGATTGGGAACTGTTATATAAAATTTGTGAAACAGCAGTACTACCTGTTGTTACACCATCCCATCTAGTCTGGAAAACCTTCAGCTTCAGATTTCTTTGTAAAAGATACTCTTGTTTTCAGATTTCAGCACCATCTTTTGTAAAGGGTACCCAGATATCATCTTTATCACCCCAAAATGAATTCCAGGGCCACAGTGTCATTTTTTTGTCAATAAATAAGTGTAACTTTTGTTAATTTGTTTTGCCAATATTATAGATTCAAATTTTATAGTACATTCATGAAATTGTACAAAGTGGTTAACCTCTAACTACCTTCCTGTGTAATCCCATAGCAGTCATGAAATTCTCTCATTGAAATGTAAAATTTTGGCAATCCCGTAAATGTCTCCACCCCTCCCAAATGTGCAGTATAAGAGAAACAAAAAAGCATATGAATAATGTGCAGCGATTACAGAATGGTTTAAAATTCAATGCTAAATAAGATGTATACAAGTAGTTTTGCCCAAAATTGCTTAAGTATAAGACATTTCCCTAACGTGTAATCTAGTGATGCAGATGCTTGATAACATTATTCATAGTTTGGGCCATTTTCCGTGTAAATTTTAGACAATTTCAGATGAGATATTTGTGGACAATTACATTTTCATTAAATTATGGCATTCTTGAACTAGAATGTATTTAATGAATGGCTGAATTCCATTCCTTTTTGAAATGTTAATTTAAAAATCCCTTTTTCATCGTTCCCAGACATCATTAAAGGTAAGTTCTTGGGTTTGAGAAAGGTGCTGTACAATTAAGAAAAAATGACAGTTATCTTTTAAAAATCATTACATCTCATGTTTCTGACAGCACATTTGTGTGCTGAGCTCATGCTTTGTATTTCCATCAGCTTGTGTGAAGATTTCATACTGAGGTTGTGTTTGTTGATCAAAACAGGTTTATTTTTTTTACAGATAGTGAATATTAATAAAAAAATAGACTTGATCAAATTAAGTAGATACTGTAATGAGCTCAGGGTCTGGATCTGTAAGAAACACTGCCCAAGGAAGGTGGGAATAGCAGGGGTAGCTGGCTGTAAAGACTCACTATTCTTACATTGGTGGCAGGGGTGGAATAGAACAGACTAATGTCTCTGAGTCGAAGGACGGTTAAACAGGAACACTGGTGGACTCCTTAATTACGTTCACGACTGATTGCTCCAAGCAGGACTGACCAGATCCCCTCACACCTTTTGGATGTGCTAGTGCATTGAGTTTGTGCTACTCTTGGGATGAGGGCTTTAAAGAAGGTGGCATTGAGTGAGTTCAGGGGTCTGACTTAAGAGGGGATACGCTGCAAAGGAGTTGGGAATACCTGGAGAAGCCAACTATACCTGCTGCTCATGCGCTGATTTAAAGGGAGAGGGGGGCACAAATACAGCACTTAAAGAGCACAGACCCATCTTCCATTTGCAGAATGAGGAAGAGCCACGTGCAGCATGCACAAGTGGACTAAGGGTCAATACAGTTGAGGCCACATGTCTCTGCAGAGAGGCAAAGTTGTCCAAAGAATCTCATGTGAGTTTAGAAGTGTATGATAAAATCTGAAGGTAGACTTATCTGGCTGTCCAGACCCACTATGAGCCCTTCACAATGCACCACAGTGCAGGAAACTGTCAACATTCTGGGGGAAAACCTCAATTACATATGCACTCCATGGTTGTCTTCTAAAACTAGGAGAAGAATCCCACTGAAATAACTGCTGCACCAAAGAGAGAAGAGCAGTACGACTCTGACAGCCAATCACATAATTTCTATGATTATTGAAAGGTATTATCAACAGCTTCTACAACAGCAGAATCTCCAACAGGAGAACAAGTATGCTACTCTGAAACATTGAGTCTCCTGGCTTAGATTTATGGGACCTCTCTAATTTTCATGGTTTACATTTTTTATAATTTTCTGGGATTCGTTTGTTTTGAAATTGTTTCACATGTTTTTAGGAGGTCATACGCAGAGAATCCATTTCTTGATTGGATTGAAATGTTGTCTTTTAACTTTAGTCTCGGTGGTATTAGCCTTTCACATCTCACATTTCCATGGAAATCAATTCCATAATGCACTGGGACATCTCCAGTCAGTGCAATAATGGGCACAGTGACAAATACATGTAGGAAAAATCTGCAGAGGAACAAATTAGCACAACTAGTGTGTTCCCCTTACCAACTCAGAAGTTTATATGGAGAAACGTTCAGAAATTTAGTTTAGTGTGCATTTGCAAGAACAACAAAAAGGTTGGTCTACAAATTGAAATCTTGCTAGCTATAAGTTTTGTGCCTTATGATATTGTGTCCGCTGTATTCAAAATGCTTGTGGATACTTTCCCTGCAGAGCTAGAGGTATATCCAAATCAAGATATGTCCAACTTACTCACCATCTGCAACAGTTAACAACTGACCTATGGATGGGTACAACTTCTACACTTTCTGAAAGGGGTTGCACATAATGTGGCTTTATACATCGCACAATACAATTACCCTTTTATTTGCATTTTTTTTTTGTCATCCATTTGTCTATAGTGTTTATGCATTTGTTAGACAGCATGTTTTGTTTAAAATTATTTTTTATTTCATATTTTTATTTTCATATATTTATTTTAAAATCCTTTCAGTGATAAATCTTAATGAGAGATTTGTGTATCATAACTGAAATATTTAAATCTGTACTGCTTAAGTAATGTGGAAGTAATAAGTTTGACCTCCTTGAACTATAATGTCAATCGGTAGATTACATACACTGTATGAATAAAACATATTTTAATAGGTAGAGGTGTACACCAAAGAGAGCAACGGGACACCAGAGATATACGTTGACTGCAGCCGTGCTTATTTTTTTCGAGCATATTTCTTTTTTAGATAAAAATCAAAGTTAAGTGGACTGTGCAGCAATATATGGTCTACATACTGTGCCTTATAATGTCTACTGTAATTTTATTTATTCAGTTAAATTTTACTTACATGGCAGTATTGTTGCATGTATAAAATACAGTGAAACTCGCATTTCTGATCAACATGCAGCATGTTGCCACTGTACAGTGCCATGGTAGCTCAGAATGTATTAAAATACATAACTTCTTTTTATTTAACAGAAAACAAGTACTTCACTTGGTTTGTTGTATTCATTCCATGATCTGTGATTGATTGTGCTATGCTTCTGTTTTAATTTAGTATTTTTTAATATAGAAAATGTGGTAGATATTGTTGTAGAACTTGTACTGAGATTTTCAAGGTGAAGTTGTTACCCTCGCTGTCATGGTGCTAGGTAAGTGCTGACATGTTGCACGTTGAGTAATAATTTCACATTCCTCTGCACACATGACAATAATGACTCTATAAATCCAGTTACCTAATGTACTCCTTACCCCTGTTTCCAACTTTCATTTATGCTCTCAGTTCTTTAAATATTGAGAAGAAAATGTAACAACTTGGTGCACATTATGATATTACATGGCTCAGAAACGCAGGGATTGTCTGGGTCAAAGAGTTTAAGTTAAGGAACCTTGCAACATCATCAAACATAATATCAAAAAGTGACCAAGTCCCGGGCTGCAGTCATTACATTAGGTTATATTGTAAAAACTATTGTAGAAAAATCAGGGCTTTAAGCTGTGGGATCACATCTGGAGTACTGAGTGCAGCTGTTGGCACCATCATGCAAACAAATGTACACAGTAGCCCTGGAGGCTTAGCAGAGAAAAATGTGCAATTGTATCCTGGTACTGTAGACCTGTCCTTGTATGATAGGCAAAGGATAATTACACTGTTATTTGAGGATATGATGCACCACTGATGGGAAATGAGCCGAAACGCATCAGAGGTTGATTTATCTTATTTATGGCATGTAGCTCCATCTAAACCCAGAGTCCCAAAGGTGATGAGAACAACAGGATATGATATTCTTAACAGGATGTCTGATCTGGAGTATAGGCTTTAATAAATTTAATAAATGAGTGACTAAATTGTTGCTTATTTTACTTTAATTATTTCACTCCTTGTTAAATAAATAAACACAACTGAGGTTTTAACAAGGTAACAAAGTTAATAGAGTGTGTAGAGTGACGTAAACATGAATGGATATAATTCCTTCCGTCAGCTTTCAGAACTCACTTAATCAACTGGATGATCCTAGCAGCATCAGGCACAAGGCACAGGCCACCCTTACATGGGGCATCAGTTACTGAACATATGTGTTTCATTAAAATATTACATCATTTGGCAAAATTATTTTTTTTGTATATCTGCTCTATTGTGTAGTACTTGTGTAGTACTTACATTCATTATTTTCATAGTGTTTAGTATTTACTATGCTAATAGTAGGTGTTTTATTTTAAAGTACAGTACATCCAGAAATCATTAAATCCTTAAAGTCCTTGTTTTTTGATCCAAGCCTTTAAGGAAAGATCAAATTTCTAAATATCATGGTGCCACCTAGTGGTAGGTTTTATGTGATTTCTTTGTCTTTGCTGCATCATACAGTACATACATAATTATTTCAATCCATATTACAACCCTGCCAATTGTTCGACTGATACAGTTTTAATTAAAGTGGGTTCCTGAATTTACTCTTCTGTTTTTTTCTGCTCTCTTTTAGTATACCCCAGTATGGATGGTAGTTTTTCATATAGACCTTCATGCATTACTGTGTTTTTATGCCAAAGCATTTATTTGTAAATGTGTTTTTCCAGTATATTTTATAGGGGCTTATAGTCTTTTCAGGCAGCAGCAAATGCAAAGCAGACAGCAATCAGTTTACTGCATTCACTTGAGTCCAAACATTTTGCCCATTTTCTGAACTCATTTTCCCACTAGATTAATTGGGGAGAGCCAGAATCTGGTCTAGCAGGACTGCACACCATAAGGTACACAGCTCTCAACATCATGCTGCTTTTCAGCTGGCACCACAAAACTCGTCATGAACTGTGAAGTTTCTCCAAGCACATTTCCAAAACCTGCCGCAAAAAGCTCCACAAGTGGAAGGAGTCCGTCAAACATTTGCTTGTGTTACAAAGGCCAAACAAAGACTCTTTATAGAAAGTAAAAGATGTATTTTCATTATGTTCCATCCATTATCCAACCTGCTACATCCTAACCACAGGGTTACGAGGGGTCTGCTGGAGCCAATCCCAGCTCACACAGAGCACAAGGCAGGAAACAAACCCCGGGCAGGGTGCCAGCCCACCACAGGGCACACACACACACACACACACACTAAGGTCAATTTAGACTTACCAATGCACCTAACCTGCATGTCTTCGTGGGGCACAACATGGTGCAAAAAGAATTGCCTTCAAAGTTGGCAATCCAGTTGCAAACAAGTCTCAATATACAAATCCACTTAAATAAGTTAAGTGTTTTTCCAGTCAAAGTTATTTCTTCACAAACATGTTACATTTGCATTTGCCACATGGAGTTGTGTTCTAAAGTTAAGTGTTTTCTATAAATTAAAAAATACCTTTCTGACACTGGTGCTTTACAATTAAGGCTATAAAGCACCAGGGAAAAACTTAAAAATTTACCAAATGTGTCAGTTTTTCAAGTCAAGACAGTTGTCAGTTATTGATCTGGGTCTTGCTCTTACACACACATTGTAAAATAGTTTATATGTGCCATTTTTAAACAAAACAAAATCAATATTATGAAGTTCAGCCATTTTAAAAGAAGCCATCTTTATGTAATAGCTCAGCACTTAGTCTTCTGTGCAAAAATCCTTCACCCCTCAGGGTGTGGTTTCCTCTCGATTGACCAAATCACAGTAAATTTTTCGTGTTGCATTGTTGGTTTTGTTCTGATTTACTTCCTTTCTTATGTGGGATCTCATACATGTGATTAAAAAATGTATCCTTACAACGAGAAAAATAATACCAGGAATATGCAATAAAATGATTATTTACAAATCCCTTTTGTTGTCACAAACATGCATCTGAAACGCAGAAGGAGTGTTTTCTTGTATTCAAAGTTTTGCCACTTCATCTGTAAGTTTAAAAGTTTTGTTTTTTAGTGGTGTTCTGTGCCCCATTGTAAAGCACGAGTGTGGGCACAATTATTTTTAATGTATAGAAAATCCTTTAGAACACAATTTTATGTTACAAAATAACTTAATTTGAAAAATATTAAAAAAATATAAAATCTTATTCTTTAATAAAAAAAATATTAATATAAAATTAATCTTATTCTTTAATCAAAACAAAATCGCAACAAAAATCACAGAAAACTTACCAATGGGCAGCTCATACAATGTACTACAAAAGACACTGCTTTTTCTCTGCCTTTTCAGGGTTAAGGGCCATCCCATGCCAGAGATAGACAGGTGGTCCCTCCTCTTATGGAACTACCCACAAACACATGGACACAGTAGAAATATGGATACAGAAATTAAATAATACACAAAACTAATAAGAATAGAATAATGCAGATAATCAACATAGATAATAATATTAACATCAAAAACTCAAAGAGGTAGAAAGACATTAAAAAGGAATTTGAACACCAGCCAGAGGGGGAACCCTGGTTGAAATTAACAGACTTTTGAGACAAGACTGAAGTCAATATCCTGGTTCCTGGTGTTTTTCAATTAGAAGAAAAAAAACTTTAAAGGTAGCATTGTTTCTACTGTATATTGAAATGTTATAACTGGATATAATCATATGTAGGCAGCCATGAAGTTCAATCAATATGTAACTGTGGTCTGTGTATTTAACATACTTTGTACTCATATACATAAGTATTTCCGAAGTATTATATTTTTACAGACAATATATATCATTCTAAATTATTTTTACAATTATGATTATATTGGGGTGGCATAGTGGGTAGTGCTGCTGCCTCACAGTTAGTAGACCTGGGTTTGCTTCCTGGGTCTTCCCTGTGTGGAGTTTGCATGTTCTCCCTGTGTCAGCGTGGGTTTCATCTGAGTACTCTGCTTTCCTCCCACATTCCAACGACATGCAGGTTAGGTGCATTAGCGATTCTAAATTGGCCCTGGTGGGTGTGTGCGCCCTGCGGTGGGCTGGCACACTGCCGGGGTTTGTTTCCTGCATTGTGCCCTGGGATTGGCTCCAGCAGACCGCTGTGACCCTGTAGTTAGGAAATACTGGGTTGGATAATGGATGGATGGATGATTATACAGGTGCTGGTCACAAAATTAGAATATCATGACAAAGTAGATTTATTTCAGTAATTCCATTCAAAAAGTGAAACTTGTACATTAGATTCATTCATTACACACAGACGGATGTATTTCAAATGTTTATTTCTTTTAATTTTGATGATTATAACTGACGACTAATGAAAGTCCTAAATTCAGTATCTTGGAAAATTAGAATATTGTGAAAAGGTTCAATATTAAAGTCACCTGGTGCCACACTGTAATCAGCTAATTAACTCAAAACACCTGCAAAAGCCTTTAAATGGTCTCTCAGTCTAGTTCTGTAGGCTACACAATCATGGGGAAGACTGCTGACTTGACAGTTGTTCAAAAGACGACCAGTGACACCTTGAACAAGGAGGGCAAGACACAAAAGGTCATTGCTAAAGAGGCTGGCTGTTCACAGAGCTCTGTGTCCAAGCACATTAATAGAGAGGTGAAGGGAAGGACAAGATGTGGTAGAAAAAAGTGTACAAGCAATAGGGATAACCGCACCCTGGTGAGGATTGTGAAACAAAACACATTCAAAACTGTGGGGGAGATTCACAAAGAGTGGACTGCAGCTGGAGTCAGTGCTTCAAGAACCACCATGCACAGACGTATGCAAGACATGGGCTTCAGCTGTCGCATTCCTTGTGTCAAGTCACTCTTGAATAAGAGACAGCGTCAGAAGTGTCTCGCCTGGGCTAAAGACAAAAAGGACTGGACTGCTGCTGAGTGGTCCAAAGTTACGTTCTCTGATGAAAGTAAATTTTACATTTCCTTTGGAAACCAAGGTCCCAGAGTCTGGAGGAACAGAGGAGAGGCACAGAATCTATGTTGCTTGAGGTCCAGTGTAAAGTTTCCACAGTCAGTGATGGTTTGGGGTGCCATGTCATCTGCTGGTGTTGGTCCATTGTGTTTTCTGATGTCCAAGGTCAACGCAGCCGTCTACCAGGAAGTTTTAGAGCACTTCATGCTTCCTGCTGCTGACGAACTTTATGGAGATGCAGATTTCATTTTCCAACAGGGCCTGGCACCTGCACAGAGTGCCAAAGCTACCAGTACCTGGTTTAAGGACCATGGTATCCCTGTTCTTGATTGGCCAGCAAACTCACCTGACCTTAACCCCATAGAAGATCTATGGGGTATTGTGAAGAGGAAGATGCAATACGCCAGACCCAACAATTCAGAAGAGCTGAAGGCCACTATAACAGCAACATAGGCTCTCATAACACCTGAGCACCGCCACAGACTTATCGACTCCATGCCACGCCGCATTGCTGCAGTAATCCTGGCCAAAGGAGCCCCAACTAAATATTGAGTGCTGTACATGCTCATACTTTTCATGTTCATACCTTTCAGTTGGCCAACATTTCTAATCCTTTTTTTGCATTGGTCTTAATTGATATTCTAATTTTCCGAGATACTGAATTTGGGACTTTCATTAGTTGTCAGTTATAATCATCAAAATTAAAAGAAATAAACATTTGAAATACATCAGTCTGTGTGTAATGAATGAATCTAATATACAAGTTCACTTTTTGAATGGAAGAAAGAGTTGGGGTCAGTACGGATTTTAGAGCCACCATGAATAGTTATTATGATGAATTGAACATATAGAGTATCAGGATTAAGATAAAGTGAAGTTATAAAAAGGCCATGTTAAAGTAATGTGTTTTCAGCAGTGTTTTAAAGTGCTCTACTGTATTAGCCAGGCGAATTCCTATCGGCAGGCTATTCCAGATTTTAGGTGCATAGCAGCAGAAGGCCGCCTCACCACTTCTTTTAAGTTTAGCTTTTGGAATTCTAAGGAGACACTCATTTGAAGATCTAAGGTTATGATTTGGAATATAGGGTGTCAGACATTCCGATATATAAGATGGAGCGAGATTATTTAAAGTTTGTAAACTATAAGCAGAATTTTAAAGTCAGTTCTGAAAGACACAGGTAACCAGTGTAGTGACATCAAAACAGGAGAAATGTGTTCGATTCTAGCAGCTGCATTCTGCACCCGTTGCAAATGATTTATGTCTTTTTTGGGTAGTCCTGAGAGCAGTGCGTTACAGTAATCTAATCGACTAAAAACAAAAGCGTGAATTAATTTCTCAGCATCTTTCAATGATATAAGAGGTCTAACTGTTGCTATGTTTCTTAAGTAAAAAAATGCTGTCCTAGTGGTCTGATGAATATGTGATTTAAAATTCAGGTTACAGTCAACGGTTACCCCTAAGTTTTTTACTTCCGTCTTAACTTCTAATCCTAATGCGTCAAGTTTATTTCTGATAACCTCACTGAATCCGTTTTTGCCAATCAATACAATTTCAGTTTTCTCTTTATTTAACTTGAGAAAATTACTAATCCTCCATTCAGAAATACCAGTAAGACATTGTGTTATTGATTCGAGAGAGTCGGTGTCATCAGGTGCTACTGATAAGTACAGCTGTGTGTCATCAGCATAGCTGTGGTAGCTCACGTTGTAACTTGAGATAATCTGACCTAACGGGAGCATATAGATTGAGAAAAGAAGCGGACCTAGGATAGAGCCTACAGAGAGCTGAATTTAAAGTCTAAGTGAAAAAATGATGCGCCAGGCTACTCAATTTTGCTGAAATTTCATTACAGCAACTCAAAATTGTACTCAGTAGTTTGTGTGGCCCCCTTGTGCTTATATGACAACGTCGGGGCATGCTCCTAATGAGACGACGGATAGTGTCCTGGGGTATCTCCTCCCAGATCTGGACCAGGGCATCATTGAGCTCCTGGACAGTTTGAGGTGCAATGTGATGGCGTGAGATTGACCAAGACATAATGTCCCAGAGGTGTTCTATTGGATTTAGGTCAGGTGAGTGTGGGGGCCAATCAATGGTATCAATTCCATCATCCTCCAGGAACTTCCTGTATACTCTCTCCACATGAGGCCAGGCATTGTCATGCACCAGGAGGAACCTAGGACCCACTGCACCAGCATAGGGTTTGATAATGGGTCCAAGGATTTCATCATGCTACTTAATGGAAATCAAGGTGCTGTTGTCTAGCCTGTAGAGGTCTGTGCATCCCTCCATGGATATGCCTCCGCAGACCATCACTGACCCACCGACAAACCAGTCATGCTGAATGATTATACAGGCAGCATAACATTCTCCACGACTTCTCCAGACGCTTTCACGTCTATCACGTGCTCAGGGTGAACCTGCTGTCATCTGTGAAAAACACAGGGCGCCAGTGGTGGACCTGCCAATCCTGGTATTCTATGGCAAATGCCAGTCAAGCTCCATTTTGCCAGGCAGTGAGCACAGAGCCCACTAGAGGACGTCTGGCCCTCAGGCCTCCCTCATGAAGTCTGTTTCAGATTGTTTGGTCAGAGACATTCACACCAGTGGCCTGCTGGAAGTAATTTTGTAGGGCTCATCCTGTGCCTCCTTGCCTAAAGGAGCAGATACTGGTCCTGCTGATGGGTTAAGGACCTTCTACAGCCCTGTCCAGCTCTCTTAACATAACTGCCAATCTCCTGGAATCTCCTCCATGCCCTTGAGACTGTGCTGGGAGAAGCAGCAAACTTTCTGGCAATGGCACGTATTAATGCACCATTCTGGAGAAGTTGGGCTACCTGTGCAACCTCTGTAGGGTCCAGGTATCGCCTCATGCTACCAGTAGTGACACTGACCATAGCCAAGTGCAACACTAGTAAAAAAAAAAAAAAAAAAAAACAGATGAGGAGGGAAAAATATCAGTGGTCTCCAACTGTTGAACAATTCCTGTTTTGGGGGTCATCTCATTGTTGCCCCTCTAGTTCTGTTGTTGATTTCATTCACACCAAAGCAGCTGAAACTGATTAACAACCCCCTCTGCTACTTAACTGACCAGATCAATATCCCATAAGTTTCATTGACTTGATGCTATACTTGGATTAAAAAGCGTTCCTTTATTTTTTTTTTTAACAGTATATTTTCTTGAGGTGGTGTGGTTACTTTGTCACTGCTGTGGCTTTTACCCCTTTACTGTATGCAGGCTGGCCTTTCCACAGTGCATTTCCAAACACTGCACAGCAATATTTTCAGTTTTAAATTAAATCTTCATTATTAAATTAACCCTTAAAAGTGTAACATATGTATAAGAATGGATAGGATTAGAAATGAGTACATTAGAGGGTCAACTCAAGTTGGACAGTTGGGAAACAAAGTCAGAGAGGCGAGATTGCATTGGTTTGGACATGTGCAGAGGAGAGATGCTGAGTATATTGGGAGAAGGATGCTAAGGATAGAGCTGCCAGGGAAGAGGAAAAGAGGAAGACCTAAGTGAAGGTTTATGGATGTGGTGAGAGGGGACATGCAGGTGATGGGTGTAACAGAACAAGATGCAGAGGACAGAAAGATATGGAAGAAGATGATCTGCTGTGGCCGAAAGAAGAAGAATTTTGCTGTATCAGCCTGATCCATTTATGCAACTGATCATTTCATAGAAAGCACCACACCCTCATTTACGTAGTAAGGAGAAAGTTACTGCAGTTTAAGGTAAATAGGTGGATAAACTTTCTTTTATTCCATTTGTGGCCTCTTTTGTTTTCCTGGGACTTTTATGCTGTCCAGGATGTGTTCCAAATCATGTCAGTATATGCTAAAGCTTCAGCTCTGTTTCGAGTATATTTTGTTACGTCATTTGCACCACTCAAAACAAAACAAATTAAGTGACTGCCTACTTTCCACCTCTAGTCCTCCATCCCTTTGAATCATTGATCCTAAGCTCCAAAAACAGCTCCACATCTTCAAACTCATCTGTCCCAAGCTTTTAGTGGATCTCAGCTTCAAATAAAACCTAAAACTAACTTTGTGCTGTGTAGCATTTTTAGATGGATGAAGGGATGAACATAAGGCACTGGTGCAGGGAGTGTTAAGGGTGCTATAACACCCTCTGATGTGCGATGGAAAAACCTAGTAACTGCCATTTTTTTTCAAAATTTTAGTTTTATTTAGTTTTTGGAGTTACTGCGTCTTTCCTGATGTTATAAGGTAGTGGTGATGGCCAAATATGTCTTCATTCTGGCACTATGGAAGAAGCTAGTATGTACACAGTATTTTACATACTGCAAGGCAAAAAAACCTAGCAACTCCACTGACCAATGAGGAAAGACCACCTACCAATGAAAACATCGGTGTCTTGCAAGAATCTCATATTTTATATCCCTTCGAGACGCTCTGTGGCCATTCTCTTTCGTCTTGCGGGTCTTTTATTTGTCTTCCTTGATGTTAACGTGAAGATCACATATTGTCTCCTAGTCATTCCCTCCCAGAGGATTTTTTTTTTATAATAGAGAGATCTCTATTATCTGTCTTTGATGTGCAACATGGCTAGTAATACATACATAAATGAAATTAATAAGTGTATTATCATGACATTTGTGAGAATTACCAGGACTGTTTATTGGGTTTATTTACACTCACCCTTGAAGATTAACACATAAAGACACAGAGATGCACACATACACATAATGATCCTATCCAGAGAAAGTCTTGAGTGGTGCCAGTTTACCAGTTGCCAGTTATTCACTAGCACTATACTATATTCACTATATAGGGATTCACTATCACCAGCTCCAACAAACATCTTGCTTTTACTGCAGTTGTTCTAACTATTGAAGAGCAACCTCAACAGCTCTAATAAACTATGTGTATAAGAAAGCAGCAATCTAGCTCACACTTGGTATCCTTTTATTATTTTAATCACTTGATAGAACACAAAGTACAGAAAATATAAAAGCAAAGTGGTATTTATTAATGTATAATAATACCAAATAGAATAGAAAATAAACATAGCACAGTCTGGATCTAAACAGTCTTAGAAAAGCCTACTGAAAATTAGAAGTGTCGAGGGGTGTATGTTGTCCTGCACAGCTTCTAGTTTAGTGATCAGTGATCATTATTCAGAAATTTAGATTTTGTGACGTCCAAATCAGATGGTCTCACGTGTCTTGATCAATGTTGTTTCCTTTGTTGCCCTTCTTTCATTATTTTTTTCCTTTTATTGTTTTTTTGGATGAGCCATATGTATGTTAAATTACACACATAGTGTTTTAGGACATGTGACGTTGCACTCATTTGATTGGCTATATTGTCCTTATGACTAATGACTCTGATCAAAATGCTTGATTTTTTAATTACCTCCATACTCCTTCCTTTGTCAAACTGTTTCCACGATATAAATTAATTAAAACAAGTTCTGTGGTATCTGCTCTTATTTTCCATTTCCAGGTCATAAACTAAGTGGAAAAGAAATTGACTGGAACAGCTGCATAAATTACTAGAACTGTACAAATGGAAGCTTGCAATGCTTGTAAATTAAAGTCCTGTAAATTCAATCATCCTGGTTCTTTGAGTCGAATAATTAAAATTTAATATTAATAAGGTACAGCTCAAACATTAAAAATTTTCATCACCAGGGTAATTAATTAACAATAACAGGGACTATGCTTTCCCTTTTTATTTTTATTAATTTTAATTAAAAGCAAATAACAGTCCATACAATCAAGTCAAACATAAACAAAACCAAAATGAAAAAAAAAAACAAAACAAAGAAAGAAAGAAAGAAAGAGAGAGTGGGGAGCCAGCCAATGAAGCAAATCTTTGAAGCAGCAAGGAAGGAAGACAATCATTTTCCAAAATATAGAAGTTTATTCTAAAATATTATTGATTAGATCCTGCCACGTTTAAAAAAAAAAAAAGTTTTGAACGGATCCTCACAGTGAGAATTTGACATTTTCCAATTTCAGATAGTATAGGGGTTCACTTCCCGGGTCCTCCCTGCATGGAGTTCTCCCCGTGTCTGCGTGGGTTTCCTCCAGGCGCTCCGGTTTCCTCCCACGGTCCAAAGACATGCTGGTTAGGTGGACTGTCGATTCTAAATTGGCTGTAGTGTGTGCTTGGTGTGTGGGTGTGTTGTGTGTGTCCTGCGGTGGGTTGGCACCCTACCCAGGATTGGTTCCTGCCTTGTGCCCTGTGTTAGCTGGGATTGGCTCCAGCAGACCCCCGTGACCCTGTGTTTAGATTCAGCGGGTTGGAAAATGGATGGATGGATATATATATAGGACATCAGTTACCCACTGACTTAAAGGTGGTGGGGTGAGCAAGATAGGTCTACATGCTAGCATTAAGGTTAAGGCAATTACAATTTGTTTGTCCTTCTCCACTTTAAGTCCATCTATGAGTGCACAGAGCACAGCTATTAATGAGTTCGGAGTGATTGTGACACCTAGACTATCAGATAGACATTCAAAGATTTTTGTCCAAAACTATTTTAATGTGGTGAACACCCAGAACATGTGGCCCAGTGAGGCTGAAACTAGATTCACAGGTTGAATCTTGCCCTGGAAACATTTTGGATAGTTTTAATCAGGATAAGTGTGCTCGATAAAAGATTTTAAGTTGAATAACTGAGCTCCAGTACATTTTGTGCATGGCTGCCTTCCACTCCTTTTCTGAAATGTTCTTTCCCCATTCTGGTCTGGGATCTTTGAAAGGAAGAGACTTTAAAATGTTTTTATAAATTGTGGAAATGCTATCTGAGTCTTCAAGAAAGATCAATAATTCTTCTAGATTAGAAAGAGGTGTAAGGTGAGGAAACTTGGGCAGGTTCTGTTTAGCAAAGTTTCTAACTTAAAAATAGTGCAAAAATTGTTTGATGAGAAGTTAAATTTGAAGTTTAATTGCTCATACAATGCAAAAACATTATCAATAGTACAAGTCTCTAAATCTTTTAATTCCTAGACAATTTCTAAGCATTAAATACTGTGTAGGTTTCAAAGGGTGGAAAGGAGTGGGCATCATGTAGAGGTGCAACAGTTTTTCTGCTTTAAAGTGCTTCCTACGCTGGTTCCTTATTCAGAGCGAATGAAGGGCAATTGGATTATTGACGATAATTTGCATTTACTTGTTCACAAAGCAGGGAATATAAAGAAGTACTGCAAGATTTGAATTCTATTGCAGACCAGGCTTGTGTATATTCATTGATTTGTGCCAATGTCCAGGGGCCTCATGCATAACGGCGTGCGTGGAATTCGCACTATAACATGACGTAAGCACAAAAGCCGAAATGTGCTTACGAACTGAAAAATCCAGATGCAGGAATCTGTGCGTACTCCAACTTCCGCGTTCTTCCGCTACATAAATCCCGATCAGCCTGAAAAGTAACACTAGTGCACGCGCGTGCTGTTCCGCCCCAATTCCTCCCAGAATTACGCCTCTTTGAATATGCAAATCAATATAAATAACCCTTAAGCTCAGCCTTCTGTGAAAAGACAATGGGAAAAGCACTGGGGAAAATATAACAATTTCAGCGAAGACCAAGTGTAGGCAAAGGAAAAACGTACTATTTGTTGGTTTATACAGTGGTATAATCAACAAAAGGAAGTTGATCGAGTGACATAGCGTGTTGGAGAAACTTGAAAGCTCAAGTTCACAAAGTCGCACAGTGCCGGAAATAAAAAAGAACTTGTCAGATATCAAAGTCGCTGTGAAAAGGCGAGTCGTAGCCCACCTTCTGAGTGTCATATGAAAGCTTATTAGGGTACAGAGAAAAAAAAGGCACACAGTGGGGAAAAAACGCAAAATGTCAACTTCAATCTCGAAATTTCCACTTTAATCATGTAGTTTATATTGTCATTAAAGTAGAACATCATAAACTTCATCTTAAAATTGTTTAATTAACCAGTTTCTTAAATCACATCGTGACTAAAGCAGCACAGCACGTTAAATGCTTTGTTTTGTATGTGATCTTCTATGTGATCTTCTATATGACTGGACACAGAATCCATTACATTCGTGATATTACAGCTCTCTGAATAACTAAAATACTGAGATGTATACGTGATATCATTTTCATGATGATAAGAGTTAAAGCACGTTATTAAACATGGGTTTCACAGCGCTGCGATTGTGCACGACCATCGCTGAAATTATTTATTGCAGCAGTACTCATGGGTGGCTATAGGCTCGTGGTGGCCCTGGGCAGAGAAGGAATCAGTGGCCCCTTCGCCAGCCAATATCAATATGGTATCTTATGCACGGTGGATGGCCACGTCCATTGCAGACACTGCATAGCCACCTGCGTGCTCATGACACAAGCGTTTAACTTTGCCGAAATTTGCGCACGTTTTAGCTGTGTCGTTATTTTCTCTTTCTTTTTTATATTCAATATATGTTGGCGTGGCTGCCCCTGCAGTCCTTCCTTTTCTTTCTCCAAGTAACCGATCGCCACACAATCAGCTCTGTCATAGACGTTAAGCCATCTGTAAGCTTAGAGCACCGATCCTTCAAAATGTTTAAGAAACATTGAAATATCTTCGTAGTACGTGTTTAATTATTCTATCCTTCACGCCAGTCTCAGTGAAGAACATAGATTATTTAAATGAAGTTAAAGTTTAATCTGTTGTCACACACGTGCACATGGGAGGCAGCTAAAGGGCTTAAATAAAGGCAGTTCGGAGGCATGCTGGGATGTGGCAGAGTGCACTGACTCTTTTTCTCACTTCCCTGGAGACCATTTCTGGAGACCCCACCTGGCTCTCTTTACATCACTTCCGGGACCGAACCAATGGAAACAGACCTTACCAGCTCCGGCCTCCCTGATGTCACGTCCGGGCCTGATCCAATGAGCGATGAACACATGCCCGATCCTTATGACCTCACTTCCTGTCTTCCCCTTTAAAAGCCTGCCCTTTTCCCTCAGTCTTGTTTTGGACTCGGCTGTATGCACTTCAGTGCTCTGTATTTCTACAAAACGATTTTGCAGCCAGGAAACCAGATTATACGGGTGGCTGCCCCAAACCTTTATCTGAGTATGTCTCATTCTTGTGACACCGTATAATATAATAAACATATTTTGCTGCATTTCATCATAAAAATTATATTGTCATCATATGTAAATACGTGCTTTAGTAAGTGGCTCAGGTTATGCAATATTATAACTGTAGTGCAAGTTTACAGTGAGGTAGTTCTGCTTATAAGTACAGATAGTTCTACAAGGAGCAATTGATTGAGTGCGTTTATAGTTCTTGGGATGAAACTGTTTCTGAACCGCGAGGTCCATACGGGAAAGGCTTTGAAACGTTTTGCCGTGGCTGAGACAGTGTGTGCTTGATGCTGTATACCGATAATCTTAGCCTATTAAACCCTGGCTGAAGACTCACTACTTCAGTTTAGCATATCCTGAATAAAGCTGATGATTAACTGTATAGACTGCATCTCTGTTGTTAATCATTAGTACTAAAACGTAAGTAACATCATAGTTATAATTTGTTACTAACCCTCACCTATTCTGTTTCTCTTCTTGGTACTCAAATGTGGCACTTGGTGCCACAGTCCACCTGCCAAGTTGTTTTTCCTGCGTAAGGTAAAGTTATCTATGGTGGAGGATTGCAGGAATTGTGGGGTAGAGGGGTCCTTTCACCGGATTAGCGCTATTTCAGCTGTGGAATGGCCAAATGGGGGAGGCAGCTTGATGGATGAGGTCTTCAGGACTCTAAACAAATCCAAATCATATTATGGGATATCATCTACTGTTAAATTCTGCTCCATATTTGTACATTTTTTATACTGTATTGAGGATTTGTTTTGTAATGGGTATTGTATTGTATTGACCCCTTCTTTTTAAAACCCACTGCACGCCCAACCTACATGGAAAGGGGTCACTTTTTGAACTGCCTTTTCCAAGGTTTCTTTCATTTTTTCCTTGAAAGGGTTTTTTGGGAGTTTTTCCTTGTCTTCTTAGAGAGTCAAGGCTGGGGGGCTGCCAAGAGGCAGGGCCTGTTAAAGCCCACTGCTGCTGTGATTTTGGGCTATACAAAAATAAATTGTATTGTATTGTAAGATGCACACAGGTAGATTACATCCTATGAAGAAGAGTCAATCTGAAGGAGATTATAGACTGCACAGTGGTGGCAGAGGAAAGTGTAGTTAAGTAGCATAGGATGGTGGTCTGTAGGATGACACTGGAGATCAAGAAGAGGAAGAGAGTGAGGGCAGAGCCAAGGATCAAATGGTGGAAGTTGAAAAAGGAAGACTGCAAGGTTGAGTTTAGGGGGAAGGTGAGACAGGCACAGGGTGGTAGTGAAGAGTTACCAGACAGCTGGGAAACTACAGCAGATGTGGTAAGGGTGACAGCAAGAAGGGTGCTTGGCGTGACATCTGGACAGAAGAAGGAGGAAAAGGAAACCTGGTGGTGGAGTGGGGAACTGCAGGAGAGCAAACAAATGAAGAGGATGGCAAAGAAAAAGTGGAATAGTCAGAGAGATGCAGAAAGTAGACAAGAGCACAAGGAGATAAGGTGCAAGGTGAAGAGAGAGATGGCGAAGGCTAAAGAAAAGGCATATCATGAGTTGTATGAGAGGTTGGACACTAAGCAGGGAGAAAAGGAACTGTACCAATTGGCTAGATAGAGGGACCGAGCTAGGAAAGATGTGCAGCAGGTTAGGGTGATACAGGATAAAAATGGAAACGTACTCACAAGCGAGGAGAGTGTGTTGAGCAGATGGAAAGAGTACTTTGAAAGGCTGATGAATGAAGAGAACGAGAGAGAGAAGAGGTTGGATGATGTGGAGATAGTGAATCAGGAAGTGCAATGGATTAGCAAGGAGGAAGTAAGAACAGCTATGAAGAGGATGAAAAATGGAAAGGCCTTTGGTCCAGATGAAATACTTATGGAAGCATGGTGGTGTTTAGGGGAGATGGCAGTGGAGTTTTTAACCAGATTGTTTAATGAAATCTTGGAAAGTGAGAGGATGCCTGAGAAGTGGAGAAGAAGTGTACTGGTGCCAATATTTAAGAATAAGGGGATGTGCAGGACTGTAGTACAGCATGAAGCAGTACAGCAGTACAGCCACAGCATGAAGTTATGGGAAAGAGTAGTGGAAGCTAGGTTAAGAAGTGAGGTGATGTTTAGTGAGCAGCAGTATGGTTTCATGCCAAGAAAGAGCACCACAGATGCAATGTTTGCTCTGAGGGTGTTGATGGAAAAGTATAGAGAAGGCCAGAAGGAGTTGCATTGCGTCTTTGTGGACCTGGAGAAAGCATATGACAGAGTGCCTCGAGAGGAGTTGTGGTATTGTATGAGGAAGTCGGGAGTGGCAAAGAAGTATGTAAGAGTTGTACAGGATATGTATGAGGGAAGTGTGACCGTGGTGAGGTCTGCAGTAGGAGTGACGGATTACATCAGGGATCGGCTCTGAGCCCTCTCTTATTTTCAATGGTGATGGACAGGTTGACAGACGAGATTAGACAGGAGTCCCCGTGGACTATGATGTTTGCTGATGACATGATCTGTAGCGATAGTAGGGAGCAGGTTGAGGAGACTATGGAGAGGTGGAGATGTGCTCTAGAGAGAATAGGAATGAAGGTCAGTAGGAACAAGACAGAATACATGTGTGTAAATGAGGAGAAGGTCAGTAGAATGGTGAGGGGTTTCCAGTTTAGTATTGTGTGCTAGAGGGTTCACTGCAAAAAAGCACACTTTTATTCAAATTGATTTTGAGTCCAGATATCTTTTGAAATGCTGGCATAGAAGTTTTTGGGTCAGATATATACAGTATCATATCATCTGCATATAATGACATTTTCTGTTCAAGTCTCTGAAAAATCCCCTTTATCTCTGATGCATTTCGAAAGTTAACAGCCAATGGCTTAAAGCAATGATGATGTGGGATATCCTTGTCAAGTACAGAGTTCTAGTTTGAAATAGTCTGAATAATATTGTTAGTACAAACTGAGGCTTCTGGACTAATACAGAGTAGTCTGATCCATGCACATATGTTTGGAACATATGTGGTGAATAGGTAGTTTCATTCAACCATGTCATATGTTTTTATCCTAAGATAGAATGATCTCTGTGGTATTATATTTAATGGGTGAATGTATTATATTGAACAAACATTGAATATTAGAAGCTAAGTGTCTGCCTTTAATAAATCCAGTTTGGTCTTGTGATATTAAAGAAGGAAGTACTTTCTCAATCCTTCTAGCTAGAACTTTGGAGTGCATCTTAATGTCATTATTCATGAGTGACACTGGTCTGTGTGTTGCACATTGTAGTAAGTTGTTGCTTTTCTTAGGAAAGACTGAAATTAATGATTGATGAAAAGTTTGAATGTTGTTGTCTTTGTTGTCTATAAATGTTGTTAATAATAGTGGAGCTAACATATTTGAAACTTTTGTTATAAAATTCCATTGGTAGCGATCAGTGCCAGCTGCTTTCCCACTTTGAATTTATATTTATATCATTATGTAATTCTGAGAGTGTCAGAGGTTTATCCAGTTCCATAGTACTAAGAGCATTTAGCTGTGGTGTCTGTAATGAGTCAAAGAACTCATTAGATTGTGTCTTATCTTCTTTAGATTGAGTGGAATATAAGGACTTAGGGTATTCTGTAAATGTGTTGGTTATATTTTTATGGTCTTTGATTTTATCTCCGTCTGCGTTGGTAATTGCAGTTATTGCATTGTGGACTTCTTGTTTGTGGATTTGTTGAGCGAAAATCTTATTGGCCTTCTCTCTGTTTTCATAATAAAAATGTTGCAATTTAAAGATGACGTTTCTATAGTAGTCAAGAGGTTACATTCTGATTGCAAGACCTGTCTTTTTCTATAAACTACCTCATTTGGAGACCAGACGTATTCTAGATATATTCTGGTAATTTCGTTGATTAACTTGGCAGCCTTCTTAGTTTTGTAGAAGGAAATTTTTTTATTAGCACGAGAGGATAGCAAATTAACATAGAGAGCCATAAAAAGTAGTTAAAAGCTTCTAAAACATTAGATTAAGCATAAATTAGAATGTTAAGCAAATAAGAGGTCTAGCAAATAGTTAACTAAAAATCAGTTATATTGCATTATTTTTTAGGCTTACATTAAAATTTTCAAGTAAGAAAAGAACACCAAAATTGATACACTGAGAATAGCTTTGGACAGGATAAGAGTTTGAGAACACCTGTGATTCAAGGCTAGGAAGAGATAAAGATGGCTCTGAAAGGCGTATCAAAAACCAGCTGGGTTGCTGAATCAGCAGAAAGGCTTTTGCTATAAGCAGGGTCACGCTGACCTAATGCGTGAAGAGAAAATCTTAGTAAATTCAGGCATTAGCAAAAATACTATAAGGATATATTAGCAATTAACTTTAGTGTAGAAATTAAGACAAATCAAGCATGCCAAGCAATGATCAAATGAAAGCACATACTATACTTCTTTTTAATTAAAGCTTAAGCTTCAGGTCACTATTGTAAAAAGTTTGGAAGGTTTAAGAGAGAAAACGATGAGAGGAAACCCATATATGGAATTGAAGCCTGGGCCAGTTAGAGCAAATGGGAACAGCATAGAAAAATAACAAATTCCATAAGGGGGCCAATGATAGGAATAGTAAGAAGATGATAAGGGTTCCCATGGAAACTCAAGGTACGGCGGACAGGAGTAGAAGGGAGTCAGAGAAAAGGCTGGGAGGAAGCCATCCACCCAGTCTTAGACCAATCAAAATAAGCCAAACAGACACCAAGAGGAAGAATGGACAGTAAAACCAGGTGCAGAATGAGCTAATCGAATGCGGCCAAAATGATAAGAAATTGTTATAAAAACTTCAATGGCTGTAATGATCGGGGCTCAATCTCATTCGGCCAAATTGGGTTGAGTCTGTGTGGTTGATTTATTGCAATAAAGCCTTAAAACTCTGTCTGTCTATCTCGAGTCCTAATAGCCTTTATTTTTAGGTAAAAAGCCTTCTGATGATGAATTTTTCGCCACGACAGATTGGTGATCCCAACGTGAGGAAATAACAGGTCCCCTACATGAATCCAGTGGCAGGGGCAATGCTCTACGAAACGGGCACAGTTGGTGGCCACCTATAAGGTAAGTGATATTTTCGCTAAACTAATTTGTGTAAAGTTTCAGAGAGCATCCGCCCCTCCAACAGAGACAAGCAGCATTGGGCCTTTCTAAAACGAACAGGTAGGAATAAAGGATGGGCAGACACACTTAATGGAATTTGTGGAGACTGTACAGCTTATATGAATGTGTGTGTATGAATGAGAGTGCAGTAAAGTAATGAGAATTTGAGTTTTTGGTTATTGGTATTTGGTTATTAATAGAAAACGCCCTGATCCGGGGGACAGGGGACTGCACGGTGCAGAATATAGCTCCCTCCGATCCGGGGGCCGGAGGCCTGCATTGTAACGGATGGTGATGAAATCCTATCAAATACGAGGATTGCCCTAGTAACGGCGAACCGAGAGTATACTAAAGTTGCTGTAACGACGGCTTTCTGAGTATAGATAGGTGTGGAATTCCTGAGCTGGCATCTCTTGCTGTGGCTGTATGTTCTCCAGTGAGACGGGTGAGATGTCGTAAAATTCTGCTTGTCTCGAGAGGGAGCCAATCTTTGGGAAAAGCTAACAGCAGTTCCTTCTGATTGTGCCACAGTAAAGGAGTTCATGCAGGTGTGCTTGGAGACCTATTGTTGCTGCCCTGAATTAGAGAAGGGGATTGGCAACGTATAGGCAGAAATTCCTGTTTGGATAAATGCTTTCAAGTTCGTATAGAGAGCTGGTGAAAGGGATCCGTGTGGTAACAGGTGGAGTGAGTGTGCTAGTACAAGGGACAGATAGGGGAATTCGAACTTTATTTTATTTTATGATTTCTCTTTTGGGTAGGTAGGGAGGCACACAAGTACTATGTATTGGAGAAGAATGAATGGTACAGAGGTACAAAAACTATTTCAGGGCAAAACAGGGCATTAGGGATTAGTACACTAAGTGCTAAAAAGTGCGATTGAGTATGAATGTGGATTTTTAGGGTGTAACTTTTTATGTGTAAAATAAACTATATTGATTAAGAGAATATAGAAACCTAAGCGTATAAAAGTGGCTGTAAATAAATTTCACAGAGTGAAAGGAGGAAGAGTAGAGCTAAGACACTCGGTAAGGAATAGAGAAAGAGGTCTTTTGTTTAGATATATAATTTTGACCTTATATACCATTCGAAGACGTGTGTATTGAGAAAATATTGTTACGGGGGATATAAGTTATGGGGTAGATAAGATAGAATAAGATTGAACATCTTTACAACTTGCATTTGAAGAAGAATAAAAGTAGTGGAAGTATGGTTAATGGGAGTCAGGATTTCGTCTAATCACCCATATATACAAGTTCAGTGGAATGAATTAGATCTTGCATTTGTAAGAAAGTAGGAAAAAGATAAAAATATATATATATATATTGTAGCGACCCGTGGTCGAGTCTTGAAGATTTTCAAGCCGATTTCGCCGTGCACCTCTTCCAAGCTGTCGGCTAGCGGATTGCCAGCATTAGGCACGCAGCTGTACCCAGCTCTTTAAGTACGAGCACTCGTGTCCCATACACCGCACGACTACGAGCGTCTCGGCAGCACGCAGCTGTACCCAGCTTCTTAAGTAACGAGCACTCGTGTCCCATACACCGCACGACTCCGAGTGTCTCGGCATTAATTGCTTAGATGAAATCTTAGCAATGAATAACAGCTCTGTCCTGTTGTATCTCTTTATTCACAGATAGCCAGAAAGCAAAGCTCAAATTCATCCGCTTAACCACTGTCAAGGTCAACAACAAAACGACATTTCTTAACGGCGGTATCTATTTACATTTTTACAACCCCGGGCGATATCCCAACCCACCCCACCGGCTCGCACAAACACATATAACATTTACAACAGGAAAGACAATTACGAACTTAGTTAATCTTTACACACAATAACTTTCACATAAATTTCCCATAAATTCCCCACAACTATTTTACATAATTTACCCACAAGGCGTCACTCCGCCAGCGCGGACTGCCGGGTTGCTACACAGCCCCAAGAGGGTTAGTGTCCCCACAACCCTAATTTTCACAAACAAAGTCTGATAAATGTCCTGGCCGGCGGCGGACACGTTTGGGCCTGCCTGAGTCTTTCATCACCCGTGCCAGGCTCAGTCCTGAGACTGTCAAGGTTCTGTCTCGGCACCGAGGGTGGATGTTGGAGAGTTGCTTTGGTTCTCAAGTCTTTCTGGTGCTGGGGCCAATGGGTGGTATGGTGCCAAACGGTCTTTATGCAGCACCACCCGTCTGCCCGTCCAGGCATTGGACTCGGAAAACCACGTCAAATTGCATCCAAAATTTCTCCAGGTCCCTGCCAATGGTGCGTCAGTTTTGGGGACAACCCCCGTTTCCTCTGGGGGCAAAACACCCACACTTTGTCCCCTTGCTTCAGGGTTGGACCATGCGCCCGAGTGTCATATGCCCGCTTCTGGCGGGCTCCAGCTCCCTCTAGGGCCTCTCTGGCCAGTTGGTGTACAGTGTCCAGTCGCTCTTTCAATCGCCGGAGATAGTCCGTTTCGTGAACGCCAGCAAGCTCAGGCTCAGGGGGCGAGCCAAACACCAAGTCCACCGGCGTGCGCATCTCCCTTCCGAACATCAGCCCGCCGGTGTGCACTGACTCGATTCCTGAACAGCCGTCCTATCGCCCACAAGACCAGAGGCAAATGTTGATCCCAGTCTCTCTGGTGTTGACTAGTGAGGATCGCAAGTTGGGGCCAAGGTGCGGTTAAACCGTTCTACCAGTCCATCGCTGCGGGTGAAGGGGTGGTCCGGGTCTTCTTCACCCCCATCCGCTGACACACCTCTTTAAACAACCGGCTCTCAAAGTTCCGCCCCTGGTCGCTGTGCAGTTCATTCGGCACCGAATCGAGTGAACATTTCGTCCAGCAGTTTTTGAGCGGCTGTGGAGGCACTTTGATCTGGAATGGCGTATGCCTCCGGCCATTTGGTAAAATAGTCCATCGCCACTAAAACAAAACGATTTCCGGCCTCTGTGGTAGGGAAAGGACCCAGCACATCTACCCCAATCCTCTCCATGGGAGCCCGACGAGATACTGTTGTAGTGGCGCGTGAGAGCGTTGACCAGGTCCTTTCTGCGCCGTGCAAACGTCACAGCAGTGGACGTGCATCTCCGCATCTTGTCGACATCCGGGCCAATAGAATCGCTGCCGCAGCCGACGCACTGTCTTTGCATTTCCAAAGTGCCCAGATCCAGCTGCTCCATGGACCCAATGGAGGACCGTTGTACGTAAAGCCTGGGGAACCAGAAGTTGCAAATGGTCAGTACCCCCCTTGGTGCCTGCCATCTTCTGTAATCACACCATCGTGCAACTCCAGGCTGCCCCACTGCGAATGTAACAACTTGAGTTCCGGCCCCTGGGAAGATATGGTTTGCCAATCGGGGCATTCCTGGGACTCCAGCCAACCCCTTACCTTCCCAGCACTTGGTCGCCGTTTGTAGTTGCCTTAACTGGTCGATGGTGAATGGTTCTCCTGCCCATCAGTGTCCTCTAGCCCGGCTGCTGCTGACGAGGGTCCCATACCCCTTTCTTCTTGCCGGCTGCAATATCGGCAGTCATCGAGGACGCATGGCCGCCTGGAGAGGGCATCAGCATTTGCATGCTGCCGTCCTGGTCGATGTTGCACCTCGAAATCATACTCCTGAAGTATTTCTATCCACCTTGCCACCTGGCCCTCAGGTTGCGGAAGTTTAACAGCCATGTAAGGCTAGCATGGTCAGTTCGAATCGTGAACTTAGTGCCCAAAGGTAAGGCTTGAAGTGTCGCACTGCCAAGATCACTGCCAATAGTTCCGCCGGGTAACACAGTAGTTTTTCTCCGGCCGACTGAGGCTGCAACTATAGTAGGCCACCACTCTTTCTCCGGTCTCCCCCTTTTGGGAGAGTACTGCGCCGACCCCCACATTACTGGCGTCCGTGTCCAAAATAAAGGGTTGGTTGGGGTCAGGGTATGCCAGGACAGGTGCACTGGTAAGAGCAGCTTTGAGTTGTTGGAAGGCATCGGCGCAGTCCTCCGTCCACTCGAACTGTTGGCCCTTACTCGTTAGCTGGTGCAAGGGGTTAGCAATAGTTGCAAAGTTTTTCACGAATCTTCGGTAGTATGAGGCTAAGCCCAGAAAGCTCCGCAGCTCGGTGGCGTTGGCTGGTGGGGCCAGTTGCTCACGGCAGTCACCTTTGTTGGGTCGGTAGCCACTCCACTCTCGCTAACCACATGTCCCAGAAACTGAGTCTGTTGGGAGAGGAGGTTACATTTTGCGGGGTTCAACCGCAACCCGGCGCTACGAATGGCCGTCAAGACTTCCCGTAAGTTGTGGATAAGCCGATCAAAGTCTCTGGCATGGATTAACAAATCGTCCAGATAGACCACACACGGGTTCGGGAATGTCTTTCAGCACCCTCTCCATCAGTCTTTCAAAAGTGGCGGTCGTTACACAGCCCAAACGGCATCACTTTGAATTGCCACAACCCTTGCCCTATGGTGAATGCGGTTTTGTGTCGGTCCTCTGGTGCTAGTTCCACTTGCCAATACCCACTGCGCAAGTCCAAGGTGCTGAACCAGCAGGATCCAGTCACATAATCCAGTGCATCATCGATGCGTGGCAGTGGGTACGAGTCTTTTCGAGTGACTTCGTTTAACCTTCGAAAGTCCACACAGGGGCGCCAACCCCCCGTTTTCTTCCGTACCATGACCATTGGTGCAGCCCAGGGGCTGTCCGAAGGCTCAATGACGTCGTTGGCTGCCATCTCACAAATCATTTCCTCGGCAGCTTGACGCTTCGCAAGAGGCAAACGGTGGGGGCGCAAAACGAATGGGAGCGGCATGGCCAGTGTCTATGTGATGTTTCACTAAATTCGTTCTAGTACAGTCCTCCTCTCGAGCCGCAAAACGTCCACATAGTCTCTCAAAAGTTGTTGAAGTTGCCCTGCTGTGTCGCGTTCAGATGTTCCCCACTTGACGCCCAATTCCTCTACAGCGCACGGTCTCAGCTGATGGGTGGTCGCGTGAGGAAGACCGTTGGGAAGCACTGGTCTGAGCTGCAACATTCTCCTGAGGATCCCCTTGAGCCTCTGCATCTCCTGAGCAACGATCGGGAGCCGGTGAGCCGCTGGATTCAGGCAAATCCAAGCCAGCAGCCCTTCCAGGACGGTTCCGCCCGTTTGGAGCGGCACAGTCTCATTACTTAAGCAAAGGACGGCCCTAGAGACATCAACACATGCTCCCCAGCGGCCAACAAGTCCAACCCGATAATGCACGGATCTTTTATATCTGCAAGCCAGAATTCGTGGTTGGTCTGGCTCGTCCCTACCATCACAGATAACAGTTTCTTTCCGGGCATTACTGTCCGTTCACCCGTAACCGTCGCGTAGTTCGCTATGTGTGGGGTCCAGCCCTCGGGAAGAAGACTAGCTGTTTGGGCAACACTCCTTTTCTCAGCAAACAAATAGTGGACCCGTGTCCACTAAGGCACTGCATGGCCATCCATCAATAGTGCAGTCCAGGTATAGTCCAGTGGAAAATCCACAGCCCAACTTTGAAGCAGTCTTTGTTGAGGGGTGCTGAAAAACGGAGCGAGGGCCCCCTCACGGCCTCACCCCGATGTCGTTTCCCTGCGGTGATGCTGTACGAGGTAACGGACTTGGCGGGGCAATCCCTGGCAAAGTGTCCTGGCTCTCCACATCGAAAACAACAGTCCACTCGTTGTCTCTGTCGGGGGGTGGATGTTGATTGGGCGCGGTGACCTCCACTACCTCAGACAGGTCCCCTTCCACCCTTCGTTCAACGGCTCTGGTTAATCGACTCGGTCGTGGTGTTCGTCTTTGCGGTGACTCCGCCTGCAGTATGTCTTGACCCGCTCAGCCTCTCTCATTGCCTCGCTCAAATCTCGGGGTGATGATAGACAGACATGCTGGCGAAGACGTTCTGGTGTGAGGCCCCGCAGGAAAGCATGAAGTCCGAGTTCTTCCCTCACTGTTGTCGAGAAGGTAGGATAACCTTTTCGTGTCAATACCCTGGCGTCAGCGGCAAAGGCTCCTATACTCTCACCCTCATGCCGACGTCGGCTAGTCAGCTTGTCTCTGTTGCATTCTGCTGAAGTTCTTTGTCCAAAGCGACTGGTGAGAGCAGCTGTGAGAGCCTGAAGATCACGACACTCTTCTGATGTCAGATCAATGAGTACCTGTAGTGCGGGACCCTCCAAGGCAAGGGCCAAGTGTGTCGCAGCTTCTTCGCGGTTCCACTCATTGTGTATCGTGGCCAGGTCCACTTGTGCAAGGTAGGGCTCTAAGGGCGTCAATCCGTTGTATCGCGGCAGCTTAGCAGGTGACCGAGAGAAGAGGACCGGCCGACTGGTAACCTGGGGTATCGCGGTGGCTGCCGACGACCCACTCTGGCCGTGCTTGGACGATCGCAACACTGTCCGGGGAACACTGGCACCATCAGGTCGGTCTGCCTCTTTTCTCCGCACAGCTCCGCTGATCAGGCGCTTTAACGTAACGCTGTTCTCTAAGATGGCACGCTCTACTTCTTCAAGACTCTGTTCCATGACGGCGTCTTCTAAACAGCCTGGTATCCCACTTCTGACACCAATGTAGCGACCCGTGGTCGAGTCTTGAAGATTTTCAAGCCGATTTCGCCGTGCACCTCTTCCAAGCTGTCGGCTAGCGGATTGCCAGCATTAGGCACGCAGCTGTACCCAGCTCTTTAAGTCGGCCGTGTCCCATACACCGCACGACTCACGCGTCTCGGCAGCACGCAGCTGTACCCAGCTTCTTAAGTAACGAGCACTCGTGTCCCATACACCGCGACTCGAGTGTCTCGGCATTAATTGCTTAGATGAAATCTTAGCAATGAATAACAGCTCTGTCCTGTTGTATCTCTTTATTCACAGATAGCCAGAAAGCAAAGCTCAAATTCATCCGCTTAACCACTGTCAAGGTCAACAACAAAACGACATTTCTTAACGGTATCTATTTACATTTTACAACCCGGACGGCGATATCCCAACCCACCCCACCGGGCTGCGCACAAACACATATAACATACGAACTTAGTTAATCTTTACACACAATAACTTTCACATAAATTTCCCATAAATTTCCCACAACTATTTTACATAATTTACCCACAAGGCGTCACTCCGCCAGCGCGGACTGCCGGGTTGCTACAATATATATATATATATGTGTGTGTGTGTATGTATATGTATATCGAAAACATAGCTGGGTGAAGTGTAGACACACAAATATTTTAAATAGCCCCAGCCTCTAATAAATGATTGTGTGAGTAATTACATGAGCTCCAAGTTCACCTAGTGGTAATAAAACAAGCCACAACAGCGAGGACAGGTTTGAGTGTGAACAAAACTCCGAACGCAAATAGTGAATAGACGAAAAACACAGTAAAGAACTAAGCTCATAATGAGTGTAAGTGGGATTTTGTAAACAAGCATTGCTTCCATGCAAAAGGTGAATGAATATATACATGAGAGTGGAATAGAGATCAGAATATTACAAATTATTAAGGATAGAAGGGAGAAAATAGCAGAAATCACAGATCGAAAAACAGGAAGGGTCCTGTGTGAATACTGGCAGCTTGAGACTCAGAAGGAAAATAGAGTACAGATTTATTACCGAGGTTACAAGTTGTGAGAGGGTTAAAAAGCAAATTTTATGGCACAAAAACACATTGCCGATAGGATCTTACAGATAACTCATGGTGTGCATACACACTACTGGAAAGAAACGTTTTTATATAAACGCGGCAGGACACCCGTGCGAATTATCGGAGGGTGCAAAAGATTTTTTACTAAGAGCTATTACAGAAATATCAAATTTAGACGAAGTACAGGAAGAGTGGCCCTATATAGATTGGAGAACTGTGATTGAGAACAATTGGACAGTAAGAAAGTTGAGTGCTACTTTGGAGGAACTAGTGGAGGCTGACAAACTTCATTTCACTGTAATTCCTTTTTTGAGGAACATTTAGAACCGTACTTACAGGAGGGAGTAAATTGTGGTTTTAAGAGAGGGCAAGGAAAGACAGGAAAAATACTGAGAAATCCTGGTGTTGAACTCAGTATAATAGCAAGAAGGGTAAATTGGTGTCCGAAAAACGCTGTTGGGAGATTTGTGCTGCCAGCAGTCACAGTAAGAGAGGTCCTGTGTAAAATCAAACCTAATTTAAATAGAAATTCAAAATTAAGATTGGCAATAGGAAACCCACGGCTACAGGGGGTTAAAATGAGTGCCAGCGAGTTGCCTGTGGATGTATTGTTGCGTAACGATCCACAAATAACTTATTGAAAAATCATCTCAAAAATGGCATACGAGAAAAAGTTTTTCAAAAACTACTGGCCCTGAAAAGGTTAATTTAATCTGGAACTGTGCGAAGAAATGATACATCACAAAAATAATAAATAAATAAATAAATAATAATTAATAAAAAATAAAAAGAGAGCAAGAGAAAAGCGGAACTAAACATAATGCAAGTGTCAATTGGGGAAGCAATAAAAAGAGGCACAACGTTAGATAGAATGAATTGGTGCTTTACTGACAGAAAGGTAGAGAATAAAATCCCACCGGCACCACTGTCGGGTATATCTCATGAGTTCCCAGTAACAGAAGAAAACAGAATTTAAAATACAAATAACGGTGACAAATGAGGGGGAAGAATTAGGAGAAAAGAAAGAAACAAGACAGGAAGAGCATTTCAGTATAGGGGATGAAACTGATTTTGTGACCAAATTAGAAATAACAATGAAAAACAGTAATTAGGATTGAACCATTAAATAGCAAAAGTAGCTAGGTGAAGTATAGCCAGACATTATATATATATATATATTTATTTTAATTGCCCCACCCTCGAATAAGGAATGAATGAATGAGTGAGTGACTGCGTAAACTCCGTTATTTCTTAGTAGTAAGATAAGCCACAGGTGCGGAGACAAGTGTGAATGCGAGCGAGCTCCGGACCCAAATAGTGGGTACCGGGAGATACAATAAAGTAATCAAGCACATAACGAGTGTGAGTGAGATTTTGTAACCAAAGCATTTCTTCATGGAAGATACATTGAGAAGATTTTTATCAAGACGCTGTCACTGTTAGGAGGTAAAGCAAATAAATATATGAAAGCCAAAGTAGTTAATTAAGACGAATATAAATTAAAGATCAGAGAAAGAATATATTACAAAAATATATCCAGAAAAGCATTAACTTAGCTCAAGTGACATAATTTCTTAAAAATTAATTTAATACCATGATTTAAGTACTTTTAGTTGGCATGGGTTTCCTTCCTTGCAGCAGTAGGATTTCGTAAAATTATCAAATAAATATAGACAATTAGAAGAAGTGCGAGCATTTGGTAAATTAGAAAAGTACTATAATAAGAATTCAGATATTAAAATGTGGAGTTTTGATAAGGTTAACTTGATTCAAATACTTGTGCTTCATGTTGCTCCCTGTTAAAAACAATTCGAGCTGTATTTACAGTCTGATAAGTAAAGAAGCCTTCAGAAAAATGTACGAGGATAGCACCAAAAAGAAAAATTAAGCGATAGAAAAATGTTTGAGTATATAGATTTGTGTGTAAATATGTATATATTTGTACTTATAATTGTGGGGAAAGAATAACAAACGTTGAAAAGAATATCATGCGCGAAAAAAGAAAAGTGCACTGTATTTAACTTCAAAGGTACCTGGCGCTCGCTAATGTCTGTGTATGTGAATATGTCTGTGCTGAACTTATTCAATGTGTGTGCGTGAGCATTAATTGTTCTGTGTGTCTGTGTGTGTGTGTGTAAATATGTTTGTGCTAAAAATGTGTCGGCGTGCCTGTTGTTTGTTCTGTGGGTGTGCGTGCGTGTGTTTGGGAGTAAAGCGAAAACATGGAGACTTCTGGGTATTGTAGTTCAATTATGATTTGCGGCAACTGCCGTGTGCATATACATTTCCAGAGCTCGCGACTAAAAAATGGGTTAAAATGAATTTTGTATCTAAATTTCCAGAGCTCTGAGTAAATATGGGTTAAAATAAATTTGAGTATGTGTAACATTTGATGAAATGAAAAATGCATTCACTTTTAATTATACAAATGTTTATAAAATATGCAAGGCAACTTTCCTTTGGACCCTGATCAAGTCTTAAGGAAAAGTGCACTTTTGATAACTATAACATTCAAGGGAAACAATGTCTTTCAATTTCCTTCTGTCCTTTTCTTTTTCTTGTGATGTGTGTATGTGAAATTGTGCTCTATAGGGATTATTACAGTGGAGTGTGTGGTGGCGCAGTGGTTAGCACTTATGCTGATTCGAGTTTATTTGTGATTTGTGTTGAAGCTTACATGTTATTTGTTTTGAGTTAATATTCTCAATGACAGTTTAGTCTTTTTGCTGGGAGTGCCGTCTTGCTGTGGTATCGAACTGCGTGATTTCTCGATAGTTGGATTTGCCCTAATTGACGCAGGAATAGGATCGCCACGGAAGCAATTCCTCGTTGTCGCGGAGTCATTCCGCCAATTGAGTCTCCTTGATATAGAAACCAGCGCCGTTTCGAGCTGAGTAGGATCGTGTTATGTTTCCTAGGGTTAACACCAGCTAACGTCATTAGAGGCTGTTTTATATTCGTTTGTCCCGATTGGTAATGTTAAGTGAGAATGGAACTTTCTCTTCTTCAGAATTAATTTTCTCTTTCTGATTCCTTTGCTGCATTGTTTCCAAATATAGTGTGTAACAATAAATAATAAGTAACAAAACTGAGGTAAGGTTGAATGTATTAAAACAATGGTTTGGGTGATTTTATGTATGTTATATAGTGTATTAAAGGGATCCCTATTTGTGTGTTACCGACCTCAGGCCTAGGGGAACCTGGGCCAGGTACAAGCCACTGTTGCTACAGGGTGTAGCCACAGCGATATGGTGTAAAGCATAAAAGAAACAGACAGCAGTCCCGAGTCTCAGACCATACTTCTCTGTTCTCTTTTTTCCAGAAATATATATATATATATATATATATATATATATATATATATATATATATATATATATATATATATATACTTCAATTTCTGCATAGATCAACATTGCAATCAGTGAAAACAATGGTGCAAGCCAATTTCCTCTGCATAACAAATAGTGTAAACACATTTACTTTGAGTCCTTGATTAGAAACCAATTTTCCAAGGAAGCAGACAGTTCTGTATCCCCACATTGTATGTAGATGAGATACTAAGTCAAAGCAGTCTGACTATTCAAAGCAGGTGACTCTTTAGCAAGACGGGTAAATATTTATGTCCTGTAGATAGCCATCAGCAATAACCTGTAGCAGAATTTTCCAGAAATTCTGCCTTTTCTAAGCAACACACCAAAATGTTATTTTCTTTATAATGCTGAGTTGTAGCCCATTACATGTGCATGTTAAATAAGTTTCAGTGTGTTTGAGAATATGTGTAAAAATATGTGGTGATGTTTGCAAGGATGAAATAATTAATATTGTGTGTGAGAATGTGAATGTAAATGTTGAAATTAAAAGAGCTCTTAATTCTAAATTAAAAAAGATATGAACAGGTGGTGTAAAAAGTCTCCGGATTAGGCATGATACTATATGAGCACCCCTTTCATTTGAGTACTGGCCAGACTCTGATAAAAGGGAGGATTTGAATTAAAAGGAATAAAACTTCAATTGAAGGAGACATTCTTTAATATAGTAAATGAAGCTGAAGAAAAACAGTGGCTTCCAGTCCATGTAGTGTTCCATGCTAAAATATGCTAAAAAAAAAAGAGGGAAAAAGGGGGGTTAACTAAGAGAAAAACAGACTGTGCTCTTTGGAGTTAACATTCTGAAAAACATGTAATAAACATCTGAAAGATAATAATTAAAGAATGTGCAAGATCAAGTGACTTTAGCAGTAGGTTATGAGAAAACAAAATCAGTGTATTTAACTGAAGTAGATTTAAAGTATTTTCTTAGTTTGAGATTCTGGGAAAAATTTACCCGATAAAGAAGTGGGCCTTATAGTAAATAAATAAAGGCACATTTTGCATTACAGGGCATTCTGATATATTGATTTCTTTCCTCATTTCCTTTGTGTGTAATATTGACATGTTTGTGTAAAATATAGTGGAATACTGGTATCACAACAAAACTAATGGAAGGTTCACTTTTATATTTTTGATGCATTAATGAAAAATTGAATGAGACATTTTAATAATAATTTTATTAAGATTCTAAAAAACTAAGATCCAAATGTATGTGGTATTTTAATAATTAGTAATAAAAAGAAAGAAAGAAATACTACTTGGGATACATGTATAGAAACCTTACGCTTTTATATAACAAGTTATAAGGGGTTAGAGATGGAGTCCAAGATTATTTTTGCTGCTAAATAACCTTTGAAATAATTTAAGGGACTTTGAATGGGAAGGAAAAAAATATTTTACTTCACTGACCTTATTAATCTTAGATATGGTCCAAATATAGTCAAAAATGAACACCTTGTGTAATAAGAAAAATGTTTTTAGGACTTTGCACAATTGAACAATGTTTTATAATTAGATGCATGGGAGAGGAAATGTGGAGCCTAATTATTTTTTTTATATATTTAATGTCAAAAAGGAAAAGTAATTAAGAATTTACCCGTCCAGATTGTGGATTTCTTTCTTGACTCTACTTGTTTTGCTAACTATGAGATGTTCTCTGGAGGTTGCTGGTATACTTGACGATCATATAAGGGAGGGGTACAATGAACACTATGACAAATTTATTATAATTGACTGAAGTTTTCTTGCATTTTTTACACCAACCTCCACGGAGCATGGCTCTTTAACTAATAAATACTCAACCTTCTCTTTGGTTTGGTTTGTTCTCTATCCCTGGACGTATTTGTCTTCCCTGTAAGAGAGCTATAAAATTTGGCTTTTATTATTATATTAATGGGATCAGTTTTAGTTACCCTCTTGCTCCACATCTCGTCTATTTGTAAAAATAAAAACAGCAATATTGACTCAAGTGTCAATAAGAGGGGAAGAGTTGGTATAATAAGTATTGGTATAAGTATGTTTAATTTTGTTTACATTTTACATTTTGAAACCAGTTTAAATTTTGGAACAATTTTTTAATTATTATGGAACAAATGTAGATAATTTGAATATTATGTCAATATTATTGGGACCAATTTTTGTAATGATTTATTATTGAGTACATTTCCCTTTGTAATACATTGATTTACTTTATTTTTATAATGACTTGGGACATGTTTTTTAATTGAGTGGAAATTGCAACCGCAGCCAAACTGGAAACAGCTATAAAAGAGGACTTGAACATTGTGCTTATCAATTTAAATTTTTACTCTGACTATTTAAAGACAAATTGACTAAGACAAGCACAGACTGAATTGAAATGACCGTTTGTTTCATTGTTAGCAATATTTTTAATAGGGGTACCCCCAACGAAACAGATCTGACATCTTATGACATATTATTTTTTGGATCCATAAGTAGCTACCAATGAAGAATTAATATGCTGACTATTTAAATGAGCGTTTTTAAGTCGTCACATCTGCAGGTGAAAGCTGTTTTTTCCTAGTGCATTGTAGATGACAGCATTTGAAGTTGAACCAGAGATTGGGCTGTGATAAAGGTCTGCAGATAAACTAATCATCTGACTCCAAGGAGAACCCAGCCATACCAAAGAGGGAATCAAGTCATGAATCAGGCCATCGATCAGCTGACTACTGGACAACGCACTTCGATTCCAGTTCCAGGCATCATGGATACCTGCTGTCATGGGTGTTGAAGATTAAGAAGAACTGTGAGGGGTCCGTATTCGGCTCTGAAGAAGAATTGAATCAACATCCCCTACCTTTCTTTTGGAATCAGGTTAGATGTTGAGGTTTTATTAAACCTCAAAAGGGAGGAATGTAGAAGGAAAATTTTTTTTTAGCATGAGAGGATAGCAAATTAACATAGAGAGCCATAAAAAGTAGTTAAAAGCTTCTAAAACATTAGATTAAGCATAAATTAGAATGTTAAACAAATAAGAGGTCTAGCAAATAGTTAACTAAAAAATCAGTTATATTGCATTATTTTTTAGGCTTACATTAAAATTTCCAAGTAAGAAAAGAACAGCAAAATTGATACACTGAGACTAGACTAGCTTTGGACAGGATAAGAGTTTGAGAACACCTGTGATTCAAGGCTAGGAAGAGATGAAGATGGCTCTGAAAGGCATATCAAAAACCAGCTGGGTTGCTGAATCAGCAGAAAGGCTTTTGCTATAAGCAGGGTCACGCTGACCTAATGCGTGAAGAGAAAATCTTAGTAAATTCAGGCATTAGCAAAAATACTATAAGGATATATTAGCAATTAACTTTAGTGTAGAAATTAAGACAAATCAAGCATGCCAAGCAATGATCAAATGAAAGCACATACTATACTTCTTTTTAATTAAAGCTTAAGCTTCAGGTCACAATTGTAAAAAGTTTGGAAGGCTTAAGAGAGAAAACGATGAGAGGAAACCCTTATATGGAATTGAAGCCTTGGCCAGTTAGAGAAAATGGGAACAGCATAGAAAAATAACACATTCCATAAGGGGGCCAGTGATAGGAATAGTAAGAAGATGATAAGGGTTCCCATGGAAACTCAAGGTACGGCGGACAGGAGTAGAAGGGAGTCAGAGAAAAGGCTGGGAGGAAGCCATCCACCCAGTCTTAGACCAATCAAAATAAGCCAAACAGACACCAAGAGGAAGAATGGACAGTAAAACCAGGTGCAGAATGAGCTAATCGAATGCGGCCAAAATGATAAGAAATTGTTATAAAAACTTCAATGGCTGTAATGATCGGGGCTCAATCTCATTTGGCCGAATTGGGTTGAGTCCGTGTGGTTGATTTATTGCAATAAAGCCTTAAAACTCTGTCTGTCTATCTCGATTCCTAATAGCCTTTATTTTTAGGTAAAAAGCCTTCTGATGATGAATTTTTCGCCACGACAGTTTCCAGTTTGAAAGAGAGAACAAGGGATTTGCTATTTCTTATTTATTCTTTCTATCCCAACAGTCGTTAATGCCAACATATTAATAGGTTTCATAGCCATAACACCTAGCAATAATATAAAGTCTAGGTCAGAACTATCATTTGTAAAAATGTACTACCTTAACACTACAAAATGTCAACAAAAGTTCAGAAGCCATGTTTTTATAACCAAACAGTTAATTTGATGAGCTAGAATGTCAAAAGTCTCAATAATGAATTAAAGAGAAAGGAAGTATTCACTCATTTAGCAGGTTTAAATGCCAAAATAGCATTTCTACAGGAGAGCTGCATAATAAGTCAGGACCAGTTTCTTTGCAAAGTGATTGGATTGACCTGAATTTTCACTCAGCCTCTAAAAAGAAAACTAGGGGTATGGGAATCTTAATATGAGATAGTAGAACTATCCCATTTGTAGTGTCAGACAAAATATATGATCATGAAGGATGATATGCCCTGGTAATGGACGATTTATTTAATACTCAAGTGATTCTGATAAACTTCGGTGGGTTGGTGGCCTGCCCGGGATTTGTTCCTGCCTTGCGCCCTGTGCTGGCTGGGATTGACTCCAGTGGACCCCCATGACCCTGTGTTAGGATATAGCGGGTTGGAAAATGACCGACTGACTGATTCTGATAAATATTTATGCACCTAATGTGGATGCCAGAGATTTCATCCAAAATATATCTGGATTCATCCCTAATGGGAACACTCATAAAATTATAATGGCTGGATAGGTCTTCAGCTACAGTAGCGAAAACATCTAATACTGCAGTAATACACAATTTGTAATGGATCAGAACCTATCAGACCTAAGGAAGTTTTTAAATCCTTCTTCTCACAAGTTCATAATTGTTACTCAGGAATTGATTATTTCTTCATAGACAATAATTTTTTTGCCCATTATCAAATCGTGCAAGTACAACACCATTGTTATCTCGGACCACACCCCTCTTAACTTACTATGTCCTACACACTCATTGGAAGGTGGCATTTTAACCCCCTGTCATTAGCTGATGAGCACCATACAGAATTCATATCCAAGCAAATTGATTATTTTCTGGAGACATGCATCCCCAGAGGTCTCAGCAGGTATACTCTGGAAAACTCTGAATGAATTTTTAAGAGGACAGGCAATTTCATATTTTTCTTGCATTCATTTTTTTGTTACATAGAATGCTCAGTAGGGGGTGAGCAGTCATTTGGCATTGGAACCCCTGCAGATTTTGTTTTTTCTCCAGCATCACGCCCCGACTTTTTTTCCTGTTCTCCACATCCATCTGACCATAACATTAGACTTAAGTAATAAAGACTTAAAAACAAATCTATTTATAGTGACTCAAATATCTGTGTTATATTTAGTAAGTGTGTATTGATTTATTCTTATCTACTACTTATTTATTCTTATTTACTACTTTGAAGTCATTTTTTATTCATATTCTTGTTTTTAATTTGCTTTGTTTTTTTCTTTCAACTTTTTCTTTGACATCTTGTAAAGTACTTTAATCTACATTCTGCTGTTGTTGTTATAATTGTATGCCTGTCATTTTTCAGAATCATTTATTCTGGGCTACTACTATAAGCTGTAGGCACCAAGAAGGCTGTTTCACACATTTGTTTTGGTAGATAGCTTATTGGGCAACAAAAGTCAATTTTTGGGTGAAAGTCAATTGTAATTGACTACAATTAATAATGTGATGAGAACCAGACTGAATGAGCTGGCATACTATACTTTGTATAGTAGGTAAGCCCACCCTCTGCGCCTGCTGGTGATACCCACAGCAGATGCCTCTAAACCTTCAGAATCTCTATGCTCTATACATGCTGTAATCCCATTGGCTGCCCCTACCAGTTCTACTGTATGTCCAGCTGCCTCCTTTGTTTACCCACTAATATCAGTTGAACTATGGTAAAGCTTGGCTGGCATCTGTAGGTTAATTTATGAAATGACCCTTTTCTTTTTACAATGTTATAGTAGTAGAGTTATAGTTTTTAGTGAATGTTCTCCTTCCCACGTTAGTCTAAAACTTTAGTATTGCAAATAGTAGGATATTTTTGATGCATGCAAATGATTTGCGAGTGTGGCATGGCACATATTTTATTAATGTACAATATACTCAATGGAATGCCTTTAAAAAACTCCCAGTGAAACTTGTGGGGCTTTTTGCTGTATTTTTAATCACAAAATTAATATTAGAAATAATATAGTACATCCCCCCAATACTGATCCTATTAAATCCCGGTGTTCCATTTGAAGTGAATTAAATTCTTTCACCAGGATAGATTAACCCAATCTATGTAGAATAATTTCTCAACTTCAACACTCCACTTGTGTCCTTGACCCAATACCAACAAATATTTTCAAAGAAGTATCCGATGTGCTAAATGATAGTGTGCTTGACATAGTAAACTCATCATTAGATACAGGAGTCTTCCCAGACTGTCTTAAAACTACTGTTGTTAAACCCATGCTCAAGAAAAATAATCTCAACTCCTCTGTTTTTGACAATTTTAGACCTGTTTCTGACCTGCCTTTCTTAAGTAAAATTCTAGAAAAAGGAAGTCATTACACAGCTAAATGGTCACTTGAATAAATATTCTATTCTTGATAAGTTTCAGTTGGGTTTTAGAACAAATCACAGTACAGAAACTGCACTTGTTAAAGTAGTAAATAATTTGAGGATTAATTTGGATAAAGGCAGTTTATCTGTTCTCATCCTCTTAGATTTGAGTGCCACATTTGATACCATTGATCACAATATTCTTATAAATCACCTTAGTCCGTAGGTGGGCCTCTCTGGTAATGCCTTTAATTGGTTGAGTCTTACTTAACTGGTGGAACATTCTTTGTTAGTTGTGGTAATTATACTTCGAAGACGCATGATATTCTATAGTGTGTTCCACAAGGATATATCCAGGGTCCACTGCTCCTTTCGATCTCCATGCTTCCATTAGGTCAGATTATCTCAAGGCATAACATAAGCTACCACAGCTATGCTGACGACACACAACTGTATTTATCAATAGCACCTGATGACCCTGACTCTCTTGGTTCATTGACCCAATGTCTTACTTGTGTTTCTGACTAGGTGAGTAGCAATTTTCTCAAACTAAATAAGGAGAAAACAGAAATCTTAGTGATTGGCAAAAATGGATATAATGAGGCTATTAGAAATAAACTTGATCCATTGGGCTTAAAAGTCAAGACAGAGGAAAAGAATTTAGGGATAATTGACTCTGACCCATATTTTAAATCACATATCAGATTAATAGGACAGCATTTTTTCATTTAAGAAATATAGCAAAAGTTAGATCTCTTATAACTTTGCAAGATGCTGAAAAAGTAGTTCACTCTTTTGTTTTTAGTTGACTAGATTACTGTAACACACTCCTCTCAGGACTACCCAAAAAAGACATCAGTCGGTTGCAACTAGTGCAGAATGCAGCTGCTAGAATCTTAACTAGGAAAAGAAAATCTGAGCACATCTTTCCATTTCTGATATCACTACATTGGTAATCCATGCCATTTAGAATTGATTTTAAAATACTGTTTATGGTTTACAAAGCCTTAAATAATCTTGCACCGTCCTGCATTTTGAATTGCCTGTCACCTTACACTCCAAATTGTAACCTTAGATCTTCAAATGAGTTTTTGCTTATTATTCCAAGAGCTAAACTTAGAAGTGGTGAGGCAGCCTTCTGCTGTTATGCACCTAAAATGTGGAATAGCTTACCAATAGAAATTCGCCAAGCTAATACATTCTAAAAACCCATTACTTTAACATGACTTTCTCATTGCTACATTTTAGTGTAACCCTGATATACTATACTGTATATGCATTGAATTATCGTTTTTGTCATGGCTCCACAATCTGTACTAACCCCTACTTTCTCTGCTGTTCTTTTTCTGGTTTTCTGGTCAAGGCACTATGCAGTCCTTACACTGATGGACAGAAGGCCAGATGTCCACATGATGATCATCTAATTCTTGCACATGAAAGTTGAAAACCATGAGAACTGATTTAGATCATTTATGTTGGGTAGAATGCCCAGTGGGGTCTTGTGGCCTCAGAACCCCTGCGGATTTTGTTTTTTTCACCAGCACTCTGGAGTTATTTTTTTGTTTTTTTTCTGTCCCCTTGTGACGATGCAGGTTCTACCCCATGCTCTCATCGGCTGTTCGGGAGCCCTTGAACCCAACAACATAGCAAGGGGATGATGTAAAAAGTGCAAAGTGCTTTTATTAAAATAGTCAAACAAAAACATTGTTCAAATAAAGTGCAGTGCTTTCAAAAAGAGTCATTAAATAAATAATCCAATAAAAACGTGGAGGTAAAAATGCAATAAATAGAAACAAAGACAATCCTTAAAACCAGAGGTTAAAACGTTCACCAGGAAGCAGTCTTTAAAATCAATAAGAAGTCCGGTGCTCTTTCAAACTAGCATTAGTGTCTCACCTGCTTCTCCCATATGGGCCCTGCAACAGGCGAGACGCTCTCTCTGCAGCTGCCCTTACCTCCTTCTTACATCCACACAGGTCTGGAGACCTCCCGATCCCTGGCTTTGATCTGGCACTCATCCCAGGCCCGAGACTTTGTTCACGCCCAAAGGCCAGGACGCACACTTTGGGGAATCCACCACCAAGCCTCCCGACTCCCGCTGCCTTTCCGGCCTTCTGCGGCCAGTCCCGTTACTACTTCAGCGGGAGCGTCTTCTACTACGACTCCTGGGTGTCGGCCTAACACCCAGGCTTCCATGCAGCTGCCCGCGAGCGCTTGTTGACTCGCTTGCCCACACGCACTGTGTGTGTCTCTCTGTCACTCTTGCACCAACTTGCTCCCTTGCTTCCTGTAACCTCCATCCTTCACTTTCTCTCTTTCCGTTTTGTTCTCTGATCTCCTTCCTAACCGACTTGCACTTCTTTTATATCGAGGGGCCATAGCAGCTGCAGCACATTAGCCGCAGGAACAATCACAGATGTGGGCAGTCCCTCACCTGTGCACTAGGTGAGAAATGCCCACACCGCAGATTGCCCTGTGGCTTGCTATGGCCACTACGCCCCCTCACTAAGCTGCAAGCGCGGTGATTATTTATTTAATTTAAAACTGCTGGCCCTTGCTGAGAGCGCTGTGGACCCGCTATACCACACCCCCCCGGCCATTGGACCTTACTATATTCTTTATTCGATGTTAATTAATGTTGATTTATTTTGTTTTATAATTGTGTCTTTCATTTTTCTATTCTTTAATATGTAAAGCACTTTGAGCTACTGTTTGTATGAAAATGTGCTATATAAATAAATGTTGTTGTTGTTGTTTATTATTTAGTTTTCCCTAATCTTATTTTTATATTTTTATTTTTTATAAACTTTTCTTTATTCATTTTGTAAAGCACCTTGAGCTACATCATTTGTATGAAAATGTGCTATATAAATAAATGTTGTTGTTGTGTAAGTATATGTGTCTAGCTGAAAACATTAGATCCACAAATAGATCAAATTCTGTATTTGGAAATGCACTTTGGAAAGCTTGCTCAGTTTACAGTATCACCTCAAAGCTACAGCTGCGACAAAATAACAACAGCAACCAAAATTAATCACAACACAAACAATGTTTTTATACTTGGCTTAAATTAAAGAATCATTCAGCATGCAATCAGTGTTGAAAATTGGTGAATGTATATGTTTTTTATGTTTGTTGTCATTTTTAAACATATTTTTAGATATTTTTTGTTACTTTTGTAATTATGTACCTTTTTTATAAATGTTCCTCTATTCCATGTATTTTGTGGGTGGAGCCCCGGAGGAGGGGCCACCCTGACCTCACCACTGCTGGGTCTTTCCTTTGCCCTTATCTGGAGTGCAGAGTGAGAGACCCTGCCAGTGGATCATTGTTTAAGTTTGGACTTAAAGTTTGCACTTTTTTCAGATTCTCCTGGTTTTGCTGACTTCTTGGTTCTATCTTTAGGATTCTGATTACTGGATACCATATTGGGTCTTGTTTGCTATAGGTGTACCTTTTAGGCAGCTCCTTTTGGCTGTTTTTGATCTTTTGAGAATTTCCTTGTATTTTTCAATGTTTTTGTTAAAAAATCCTAATTTATAAAGAATATTTGTTTGTCAAGCTGGATGTTTGTGGCCATCCTCCTCCTTGTGGAGCTTTGCAATATTTTAGGACATTTTTTGTTATTTTTCCAACTCCCCATGTTTGGGTCCTTCTAGATAAGAAGCCTGCAACATTCTGTTGTGGGACTAGTTAAATTTGAAGTGAGTCTTCTCAGGCAGATTGGATCATTTGTGGTTCTGCCTTTATGGTCATTTTAAGAGGCCTCACACCAATTTTGTCATTTTTGTGACTCAACGTAACAACAATTGGTAGTATAAATACTAATATAACAGTTAGTATGCTCATCCCCTTTCTATTTTGCTTTCTTTCCCATTCTTAGCTAAAGTTCTTTCAGTGTGCCAGCTGTTATCTTCTCCAGGTGTTGTAAGTCTGTGTAGTGTGCAGATGTTTAGGGAATGGAAGGTTACAGAGGGACACAATTCAAAACTCCTAGGGTTCAGCAGATCAACAATTATGGTGCTCAAGCATGGCCATGGTCCAATGGTTGTAGGGTTCTCAAGTGTCAGTGTGTTTGAACACTTTTTACAGCTTTAATATAATATTGCTTTGATACAATAAACCAAGGTTTTCTAAACTATGGGTCACAGGTTGATGCCATTTGGTCGTGAGTTACTGTTGTATTTAATAGTAATGAATTGCGGTAGGTCACTACAGGTTCATTAAGCAATTGACATTGCAGTGATGATTGTCCTTGATTACCCTGCCTCAATTTTCCAAAGCAGGACCCCCATCATTCAACAAAGAAATGCTAAAAAGACACTAAAAAGGACAAGATTGGGTTTCCCCCTCTGTTGCTAGAAATCTCTGTAAACAAAAGACTTTCTCTGTATATCTCATGGCAGACCCTAAGAAATGCTTTCTCTCAAACTGATCGATGGCAATAATGAAAACAAAAATCAAGAGTGTATAATAAAATGAAAAAGCAAGTAATGGTAACCTAATGATAATCGTAAGTAGAAATAAAATGTATAATATTTCATGAGTAGGTTTATGAATATGGAACAAAGCTTCACAGACCACAGTGATCTACTGTATATCATATTGAAACGACTTCATGAACTTATTTACTTTTTGCAGCACCTCCACCTTTAAATATCTTCATGCATCTCTTAAAATACACCCGACCCCTGACCATGTTCAGATTTCTTCTGCCGTTCAAGCATTGATCTACTCATGTCAAGGCTGGAAATGTGTGTTACAAAAAATGGATCTTATATTGTTACACCAACACCACTATCCTGCATTCTTGACACCCAGCATTATGGATTCATGGCCTCAAAGGGATTTTAGCATATCGTGGACTTTCATCATTTTCAATAGGTAGAAATTCACGTTCACCAGACCTGGGGCCTCATGTATAAATGGTATGTACGCACAGAAATGTTGCGTAAGAACTTTTCCACATTCAAATCGCGATGTATAAAACCTACACTTGGTGTAAAGCCACGCACTTTTCCACGGTACCTCATACCTTGTCGTAAACAAGTTCTCCGCTCGGTTTTGCAGACTGGCGGCACCTAGCGTCAAAGCAGTGCTACTGTTCCTGTGTGGTTACTCCTTATTTTCCTGATGCGGCTTTTTAAATACACCGAAACTAACCGCATATTGTTTATTAGTGTAATGCATCTGATTGTAATTAATTTAATTAACAATATAATGGTCCAGGGAACAGCCATAGTATTTCAAGTACTATAACTGCTTTAGCGTTGTTACTTTCACTACATATTCTTCTTCTTCTTTCAGCTGCTCCCGTTAGAAGTTGCCACAGCGGATCATCGTTTTCCATATTACTCTCACTGCACCACTTGGAGTATTTTTTTCACTGTATCTGAGTGTTAATCACAGCAGCAGCTGATCGGAAAGAGAATTATCGGTATACAGCTTCAAGCACACGCTACCTCAGCCACGGCAAAACATTTCAAAGCCTTTCCTGTACGGACCTTGCGGTTTAGAAACAGTTTCATCACAAGAACTTTAAACGCACTTAATCAATTGCTCCTTGTAGAACTGTTTGTACTTATAAGTACAATCACCCCACTTTAAACTTGCACTACAGTTATAATATTACACAACCTGCGCCACTTTATAAAGTGCGTATTTACATATGATGACGATATCATTTTTAAGATGAAATGCAGCAAAATATGTTTATTATATTATACAGATAAAACTTTAACTTCATTTAAATAATCTATATTCTTCACTGGGACTGGCGTGAAGGATAGAATAATTAAACATGTACTATGAAGATATTTTAGTGTTCCTTAAACGTCTTGAAGAATCAGCGCTCTAAGCTTATAGATGGCTTAACGTCTATTACAGAGCTGATTGTGTGGTGATCGGTTACTTGGAGAAAGAAAAGCAAGGACTGCAGGGGCAGCCACGCCAATATATATTGAATATAAAACAGAAAGAGAAAATAATGACACAGCTAAAAATGCAGCGGCAAATTTCGACTAAAGTTAAACGCTTGTGTCATGAGCATGAGGCGGCTATGCAGTGTCTACAATGGATGTGGCCATCCACCGTGCATAAGATACCATATTGACATTGGCGGGCAAAGGGGCCACCAATTCTTTCTCTGCCCAGGGCCGCCACAAGCCTAGAGCCGCCCATGAGTTCTGCTGCAATAAATGATTTCATTGAAGGTTGCACAATCACTGTGCCATGAAACCAATGTTTAATAACGTGCTTTAACTCCTAATATCATAAAAATGATATCACATATACATCTCAGTATTTTAGTTATTCAGAGAGCTGTAATATCACGAATGTAATGGATTCTGTGTCCAGTCAGAGGAAGAGATCCGGTTTAAGAAGCAAGTAGTGATTCACACATATAGAGCACATAGAAGATCACATACAAAACAAAGCACTTAACGTGCTACTTTAATTACGATGTGATTTGAGAAACTGGTTAATTAAACGATTTTAAGATGAAGTTTATGATGTTCTACTTTAATGACAAAATAAACTACATGATTAAAGTGGAAATTTCGAGATTAAAGTTGACATTTCGTGCTTTTTTCCCTACTGTGTGCCTTTTTTTTCCTCTGTACCCTAATAAGCTTTCATATGACACTCAGCCAGTGGGCTACCACTCGCCTTTTCACGGCGACTTTGATGTGACTTCTTTTTTATTTCCGGTACTGTGCGACTTTGTGAACGTGAGCTTTCAAGTTTCTCCAACACGCTATGTCACTCGATCAGCTTCCTTTTGTTTAAACAAATAGTATTTTTTTCCTTTGCCTCCACTTAGTATTCGCTGAAATTCTTATATTTTCCCCCGTGCTTTTCCCATTGTCTTTTCACAGAAGGCTAAGCTTAAAGGCGATTTATATTGATTTGCATATTCAAAGTAATTCTGGGAGGAGCGCTGACCAGGATTTATGTAGCGGAAGAACATGGAAATTGGAGTACACACAGATTCCTGCATCTGGATTTTTCTGTGCGTAAGCACATTTCGGCTTTTGTGCTTACGCCATGTTATAGTGCGAATTCTACGCATGGCATTATACATGAGGCCCCTGGAGATTCTTTTCTACTTTTTTAGTGTCCAATTTTTGTTCAACTCCAGTTTTCAATGTAAGAGATGAATTCTAATTAATTCAGTGCCTGTTATGTAGCAAGGTGCTACCACTTCATTCTGATATTCCACTTTTAGAACTTCTGTTTTACCCATCTGGTTAGATGCTAGTTTTTTCCTCTGAATAACTTGTTTCAGCTTCCATTGTTCCTTTTCATCAACAGTCAGTTTTTTAGGATAAAAAAACAGGATTTACATTGGGAAGCTGTTTTTTTGGGTGCTGGCCCATTCTTGATACACTTCTGACACTAACTGCGACATTTTTTGTTTTTTCACTGAATTCCTCTTATTTGGCACCCAATGCCATTAACATGTACAGTTTCTTAGAACTTTTGGCTGACTATTCCCCCACGTACTGTATCTCTTGAGTTTCATGGGTTACTTCTAAAACATACTATTATATTTGCTATGTTATTTTCATTTTGTTTAATTAAGTGGTATGTTGGTGTACAGTTTTGTTTCCAAATAAATTCATTAGAACAATAGAAAAGTAAAAAATAAATTTGTCGATTTGTGAATTATATATAGACCCCCTCCATTGTCAAAACATGCTTAATCCAAACATAGGGGCAGAGGAGACAATGTTGGTCCAAGGAAACATTTAACCATGTTCAGGGCATTTATAATTAATGATATAAAAATTAGTTATAAACACATAAATAAAATAATACATAAAGTTATTATTAAATGGATAGAGCATTGACAAAAGTTTTTGAGTTCAAATTCCAGGCTGGTTTCTACCTGTTCTTTTGGGTTATGTATTGCTTTTCCTTCCACATCCCAAAAAGCAGCAGGTTAGGTTTGTTGAAAACTCTAACTTGGTGCTGTGTTGTAAGTGTGTGTGTGTGTTTGTGTGTGTGTGTGTGTGTGTGTGTGTGTGTGGGTGGGTGCATGGATGTGTGTGTACATGTGCCCTGCAATAGACTGGAGTCCCATCTATGGTTAGTGTCCACTTAGTGCTGAAAGCTTCTAAATTCAACACTCAATTGGATAACTGGTTTAGAAAAGCATATGGTTGGATAATTGATGTCATTATTTTGTCAAAAATGTAAACGGTTAGGTTTTAAACTTTCTTCTGAAAAATTAAAAAATTAATCTGAAATCTATTTTGGATTTGAGGCTATGTGAAGCTAGAAGGCTGTGTTCTCTGTACATAGCAAGTGTTTGACATTAGTTAGGTATGGTCACAAGGGGTTGGAGGTCATCTTATTTAATACCAAGTGCAGGTCTGTACTGCTGTCTGACAGGAAGAGAAATTTGCACTTTTATATATATATATATATATTTGGACTTGTTTTGACCACAATCTTATCCTTTCCCATTATTTTGGTCGACAATTTTTTAAAGCCTTGTGGTTAGACCCCTGTTCTGTTATGACTATTCTGTGATACTTCTACCTTGCTCACAGAGCTCAAAAAAGTCTTCATTTCATACCTCAATGCTCCAATGAAGAAAGAAGAAAACGTGCGCCTAAACATTTCAGACCAAAGCTTTGCATCAGATAGTTTGTTTGGCCTCTTAGCTGTTGCAGTCTTCATCTTCCTTATCCAGCTAAGATGTTCTTTTAAAGTGTAAAACATTGCACTGACTTTTCCCTCTTAGGCCAGATATTGTGATTGTGAATAATGGGATGCTTTTTGGAAGTACCTAGCTTGACAAAGACATTAAAAAAGTGCTTTCAAATCCTCTCTGAATAGAAGCATGGATTCAGAACAACAGAATTGCATGAACCACTTTGAAATGTTGGGGTACCAACCGGGTTTCCCCATTTAATTGATACAAAGTGGTAAACTAAAAACTGTGCTCAGTGGTACTATTAATAGAACATCACAGCACATTGACCAGTTCAACAAAAAAGGTTCCTCTTATGGAGGGTCAAGTTCCTTGAAGGAGTTCCTCAATTCAGATTGAAAAAGCAGACAACCTCGTCTGGGGACTCTCTGGTTTTTGTTGAGCCCTGACTAAAAGCAGGGTCACCTCTGGGTGCTGCAATCAAGTCAGTAACCCTCTGCTGGTGGCTTTGTGGGGCTGCAGGTGGAAAAGGTGAAACCATTAATACAAGTGCCTCCTCTTGTTCCATCATGGTAACCACTTACCCCAGCAGAGCCACATAGGTGATCCCCAGGCATACATGCCTGATAAAAGACGGAAAACAAGACCTTAAACCCCATCCAGGGGAGGAACCCTGGTTGAGATATAACATTATATTAATATTTGATTTTATATTTACATATCTCTCAATATCCTTCATTCTACTTGCATACATCCCATTGTCCGATTCCTTTTGAAAAACACTTAGTCATTCCTATAAGTTCATTGTCAATGTGCATCCTTCTGTCCAAAAGGTCACCTCTCTGTTAAACTCCACCTTAATACATACAATATCCATCCATTATTCAACCCCTCTATATCCCAATTACAGGGTCATGGGGGTCTGCTGGAGCCAATCCCAGCCAGCACAGGGCGCAAGGCAGGAAACAAATCCTGGGCAGGGTGCCAGCCCACCGCAGGGCATGCACCAGGGACAATTTAGGATCACCAATGCACCTAACCTGCATGTCTTTGGACTGTGGGAAGAAACCCACGCAGACACGGGGAGAACATGCAAACTCCACATACGGACAACCCAGGAAGCGAATCCGGGTCTCCTAACTGCGAGGTAGCAGCGCTACCACTGTGTCACCATGACACAATCAATAACCTTATATAAATAATTTATGATAAATAACTCTAGTTTTCCCTTATGAAACACAGTTTATTCACTGAAAAGCTGCATCTCGTCTAAATAATCAAATATTCTCAAACAAATTAAATATTACCAGTTTAATTTAACAAACTGTATAAAGCACATTTCTTTCAACTCAACACAAGCAACATATTTACATGTACGTGTCAAGAGTGTATATAAGTATTCACCAACTTCCTTCAGCTCTCCAGGACTAATGTAATAGGGTCCCAGTGAATTATTTGATTTCAGCCTTTTAATCCCAGAGGTACTTTTTCTCTGTGATCTACAAATCTTTGAATACCCGCTTAATATTAACCAAAGCTACAAGGAAGGTACTTGCACCTTCACACATGAAAACTTCAGAAAATAAATAATTCAGAGAACTTGCTATTTTAATTTGTGCATACTTAATTTCACCCATACAGTTCCTGTTTTTTTTTATACATGTGTCTGTCTTTCATATGTGATTAATTTTTAGCGTTATTTTGGTGGCATCATCACTAAAAATAATCCTGAGAATTCACCTTTGGGAAACCTTCGTTCAAGTTACTAGTTAAGTCACCCAGAACATAACAACTCCTCACATTCTCATTGATTGCAATATTTCTAATAAAACAGTGAAAGAACCTCTTGAGGCTAACTTTTCATTTTTCTAAATTTGCCTCCCTAACTACCTTTTAGCAGTTCGTCTCTCCAATTTTTATAAACTATACAATTAATGGTGGAGTTAATTTTGTTGCACACGTTTTCTTTTATGATTTTTGTCTTAGCTCCTTATTTCTCCATTGCAGACATTTTTATTTAATTTTGCTAAGGTTTTTAAATTTCAGGGTGAACTTGTTCCTGCATAATATGTATTTAGCTCTAAACTGTATGTACTCACTTGCTCCTTAAACATCTCCGTACTTAACTCTTTGTGGGCTGAATATGTTTTCCTAAAAACAATTTCTGAAAAGCAATGTTTTCACACAGAAATCAACGTAAAACGTCTGCTGCTGCATGCTATGGCTGCCAGTTGTCCAAGAATGTGCAGCAGGTTTGCTGCCAGGCTGTCTTCATGTGGCTGGGGCAGCAGCAGCAGCAGCAATCATGGTTGCAGTGCATTGCAATGTGGTTTCTACCTCTTTTCATTTTTAAGTGGCAGTCCTACCTGGTGAACATTGTCAGTACCACAATTAGCTGGGGACCAACTAGCTGAAGCTGGAACCTCACATTCATTTTCGATCACTTGTATCAAAATTGGAGTCTGACAAATCATAGTCCAGTTCAGAGATAATAGGTAAAATGTCGTCTGCGGAGAATTTTGCTTTACGCATTCGCTTTGATCCCTCACCAGATGTCAATCCCATTTTTGCCGTTATTTGCGCCTTGCTACTCACGCGAGCGCAAGAAATCTTGATCAAACCAAAGAATCTAACATTCCTTCAGACAACGAGAGTCCAACTAATACATAACAGTTGGTTTTGTCACAGTTTACAGTCGATTACCATCGTCAACTCCTCCTTTTGACAAAAGTCAACATCAGCCCTGAAAGAGTTAACTGTATGTCTTTTTGACTTAGCCAGATTTGCACAGAATCAGCTTTACTAAATGTAACTTTAGCAGTGGTTTTTGTATATGCATTCTGCCAAAAAGACACTTTGTATCATATAACATTATGTTCACTAGATCCTAATGATTTATCTCTAACCAAGAATTCTGTCACTATTATTTCAGAATACAAATCTAGATAGGATTCTTCTTTCAGTGGTGTTTTAATATACTGTGTCAAAAAGCACTTTCAGCGTCTATGAGTCCTGTTCATGTGCTTTGCGTTTTGTAGGGTTTTTCCAGTTAACATTTGGCTAAACCCACTCAATGTAAACTTATTTTTTATATTATTCAAAGTTTACATAATGACACAGTTACTGCATGTGAGTTTTAGGGTCAACAACAAGCTTTGAATGTCAGAAAACTATATTTGCCACTGTGTTGCCAAACTGTACTAAAGGCAGTGAACAAAATAAAGTGAGCAGAAGATGAAACCAAAACCCTGTCCTGTCCTTTATGAAGCCCAAAAACAGTCACCTGTAATCATAGTCAGAATTTTAAAGCTTTGAAGTTGGATAACCAGAAAGTGCCAGGCAGCAACCTTTATACGGTCGTGAAGATGGCGGCGCACCACACAGCAATCTCAGTCAGCCCTGAGTAGCAAAACGTAGCAAGCACGCTCAGAAACAGTAATAGTGCTGCAGTAAGCTGTGTAATATTTTTACCTTAGAAAAATGCTTTGTAAATGAAATCAAATTTTAGATTTGGGTTCTCTGGTATAAGAAAACACAAATAGAACCTACATTCACCATAAAGGATACAGAAGAACATTGTTAAAACATGCAATAAGAAACCAGATTATAACAGCTCCTTTATAGTTGAATTGAGATATGCTCATTAAAATGTGGCTTAAATAATATTTGAAAAAGAATATTTAAATCCTCTTTTACGTACAGTAGATTTAGAAAGTATTCACACCATTTTGTTTATTGTGCTGTACATTTCATTTTAAATAGATATATTTGCCATTTTTGCCCATTAATGTGCACAAAACATATAAAAAATGACATAGAGAAAATATGTTTTTAGAAAGGCTTGAAAATATATTAAATATCAAAAACTGAAATCTGAGGTGGACTGAAGGCAGACACAAGGCACTGGATGATACGCTGCTTAAAGGTTTTCATTATTAGAGTGTCACAAAGTAGCCCCTTCATTATGGTACCCTTCAGTGGTAGGTACTGACCTCTAGGTACACAAAGAGACAGACAGGTCATATATACCATTGAAGAAACAAAAAAATTAAAGAACCTGAGCTTGAATACTAAATTTTAAAGAATAAAAATAAACTTTCAGTGTGGTCCTGGCCAGGGTCTTCACTAATGATGAGGGAAACAAGGAAGTTGTGATTCACATACAGTTCCATGAAACTGACCTTAAAATTTGTTTCACAGGTGAAATGTGAAACTCACTGTAAGGAGTTTTTAGGGGGTTTTAAAGTTGCTTTTGGGGGGTAGAAAACAATACATATTGCCCCCTAAAGCCTCATTCATACTTACTTGTGGTTTTTTTTTTCAACAGCTGTTTGGAGGACTTGTAAAAATGGTAAACAGGTCTACATACTGTGCAAAGGAAAGTGAGTAGAAGATTGAAATGAATGCAAGGAATACTAAAGTAACACCATCCTCAAGTCTGCTGACGATACCACTGTAATACTGTAGGTCTGATCAGCAACGACGATGAGACGGCCTACAGGGAGGAGGTCAGACTCCTGGCAGAATGGTGTCAGGACAACAACCTCATCTTCAACGTTAACAAAACTAAGGAGATGATTGTGGATTTCCGCAAACAGGCAACAGAGCACAGCCCCATCTACCTCAGCGGTGAGGCTGTGGAGCAGGTCAGCAGCTTTAGGTTCCTCGGAGTTACCCTCACACTGCGGCAGTAGTCAAGAAAGCCCAACAATGCCTTTACTTCCTCAGGAGACTGGGTAAGGCCGGATGTCCCCCACAACCATGTGCAGATTCTACAGTTGTACTGTGGAATACATCCTGGTACAGCAACTGCTCAGTTCAGGACTGCAGAGCTCTGCAGTGTGTGGTGAACACAGCACAGCAGATCACGGGCACACAGCTCCCTGTGATCCATGACATCCACACTACACGCTGTCTCAGGAAAGTGAACCGTATCAGACTGGAACCCAGTCACCCTGCACTGTCACTTTTCACCCGCCTCCCATCTGGGAAGCGACTAAAATCCATTCGGACATGCACCTCCATGTTCAGGGACAATTTCTACCCAACTGCAATCAGACTCATGAACAATCAGTAACCTTGTGTCACCTCCACTGCTACCTGCACATATGCGTCTGCCACTGTCTCTATTTATTCCTAGGATTCTAGTTTTATTTATTTACTTATTTATATTCATTTATTTATAATGTGGTTTTTTTTTGTCTATGTTCACTGTCTGAGGGGGCACATGCAAGCAAACATTTCACTGTACATGGTACTTGTACACATGACAATAAAGAATTGAATTGAATTGAATTAATGGTTATTAGTAAGAAGGCAACATCACAGGTAAATATACAGTAAATGTGGAAAGTCAACAGCTTTAGCTGATGAAGTAATATAAATACCTTGGAAGTTGGATTACAGAGCAATGGGATTGCTTAATGGAGGTAAAAAGAAGAATAGGTAAAGCAAAAGAAGAATGTCTGGGACTGCAAAGAATTCCTGAGAAAGAATCTGAACATTGACCTTACAAAGAAATTACTAAGAACATGCTGTACGTTTTCCCAGTGTTAGGTTATGGTTATGATTCTTCCAAGTGTTAGGTTATGGTTGCAATACACTTACATATGGGAAAGTAACTATAGCACTAAGTGGCTGTGAAGTATTTTGATTTGGATTTAAAGAAGGATAATGAAAATTAGCTGAACAGAGCAGGTGACAAAGAAGTGATGAAGAGGATGGGTATAGAAAAGAGTATAGTGGAGGAGACGATGAGAAGAATGATGAGATTCTCGGGACATATGTTGGGGAGAGGCCAAGTGGGAAAATTGTACAATTTGTGATAGAAGGAAGAATAGACAGAAACCGAGACAATGGAAAACAAAGAAAAATGTGGGAAAATGATATTAAACAATGGTAAACATTAAAAGATTGGGGCAGAAGATGAGGGGAAGTGGAAAGCCTTTGTTTGCAACCTTTAAATCAATTAAGGCATATAAGAAGAACAATTGCATGCACACCAATAAATTTAAATTTGTTTATTCCTCTCATTCATATCACTCTGGTAGTGGGGTGTGTTTTAAATATGTAACTTGGTGCATATTTCCATACAAAACCACACTATTGTGCAAATTACTGCGTTTTCTCCACAGTAATACTCACTATATGGAAAGTCCCTTGCTCTCTCCATCATTGCATAGCAACTGTTCTTTCTGTTTCTTGATTCCAGCAGATTAGGGTTTGCAAGCTCCTTGTGCCACAAACCTACCAGATTCATTTCTGCCTCCAATGCATCTTTAGGACTGCGATTGCCAAGATTGTCATCAGAATTGGCAAAGTTGGCATCCTCTTACCAGGGCAAAACTACATATGTCTGATGGTTCAACAGAATGTCTACATGTGACAAGAAATGAGTCCGGTGATTTTTTTTTTTTCATTTATTTTTACTAGAGATCTTTATTTAAATACTAAATGACAGCCAGATGCTTCTCGAATTATAAACTTAAAACTCTTCCAGAAAGGAAATACATTCAAACTGCAGTTTGGAAATACCTAGAATGTTTAGGTTGCAACCTTAGTGAAAATGTAATTGTATTTATAAAATAAAATTAGGTTAGACCAAATTTAAATTTTTCTTTAGTAAATTCTCTGCATTTCAGGTTGTTTCAACTGATTTGAATAACCTCAGTTAAACTACCATATGAAGTAAATTTTGCAGGTTAAACTAACTTTTAGTAAATTTGCTTTGTATCTTTTGTGTTAAGAAATGCCAATTAATTTTAACTTTATGCTTTTGGATCTCCCACAACACCATCTTGTTTTTCTGTAGACGACTCCATTTTGTAGCACCACTGCTATGACGTGATGCTCTGTCATCTGAGGTATATCCTCGAAATAGCTGACATCACTGACGTGACTCATGTTCCAAATTATCTAAAATTCAAAGACTTCTTGATCAAAAATAATTTTTCATTTCAGGAATAGAGTATTGGCTTTCACTTTACACTTTGAGTGCTAAATAATGTTCTGGATTAGATGCTTAGGGTTGACAGACTTTTTGTCTTTGACTTTGTATGTTCAAAGTTTGATCTTCTGACTCTTTCAATTAATGTCCATGTGGCCTGCCCTTCTTACCCCAAGTGGGGTGCCATTTTAGTTACTTTTGCTTTCTGTAGAAATTCAACAGTCTGTAGTTAGTAAGACAGCAAGCACTTGGCACAATTAATTTTCAGGTTCAGCTTTGTCTTCTTGTTCAATGCAGAAGATACAGTTGCCAGATGTCCGTGTTCTACATGCAAAGGAATGATGAAAAGAAGAGTGGTGTGACACCAGAGCTAACTGCCTCTCCTTTTGTTCCTTAGAGCAGTGGAAGAAAAATTGGTAGGAACTAAAACATCAAATCTACCACCTTGTCTGAAGTCCTGCCTCTTCTGATCCAGCTGCTATTAAAGTCAGCATCCAGTAGTGAACCAGCATCCAAGTGCGGTGCTTCTACATCCTTGGAAACTCTTTTCCAGGTTTTCATGTGCTTTTGTTTCATTTTTTTTTATCAAATCTGGACATTAAATGGGACTCTGCCGTGGATACCAGCATTTCACTTTTGTTCCCTTGTTGCATTTTTACACAGTGAAACTAAAATGTTGGTGAGATGGAATGATATAATGTGGCTTAAGCAAATGCAGTGATCCTACATTCTTCACTACCAAGTGGGGTCTGATAAACAGTCTAACCGCAACAGTGATTTATTTAACCTAGATTTAAATACTTGGGAAAGGTTGCCCAAAATTAGGGAAAGGTAGCCTAAATGTTGTTTACAAATTTTGCTGTGTTGCCTTGTGCTTTGTTCTAGTTCCTCCAATTTACAATGTGACCATTAGGAGGTGTAACAGGGCTCCAAACTCAAGACACAACAACACAGGCATAAACCCCAGGTTCAAAAGAAATTTATTCAATGGAATACCTTGCACAGGTTTTGTCTTCAAAGTTAAATGAGCACAACAATTTCTCTTCTCCTTCTACTCCTCCCAGGCAAACCTCATCGTCCACCTCCCGACTTTGACTCCTGATTAAATTGAGGCTGCCTTTTTTATCTTGGATCCAGGAGTACTTGCAGTGCCACCAAACTGCAGGATGGAGGAACCTCTGGGTCTGCTCTTCAAAACAGAGAGATCCTCTCCTGGCAGCATCCAAGGACCCCAACTGAGCTGCTCTCCTGAACTACAAGTCCCACACAGCCCTGCAAAAGCCAAGGATGGGACCATGACAGAGGAGCACTGCCATCTATCATTCTGGTGGTAGAGACTCCCCTAGTCCATTCACTAATTTTTCTCCCCAACTGGGATAAAAACGTGGAGCCACCCTGAATAGGTTGCACCTCCGTCTGTACTGTCTTTCTATAATGGCTTTCTGACCAGGTAAGGTACATCTCTCCATCTATCGCATCAATTATAACAGAGAATGGGGATGTCTGCAAATGAGTATGGATATGTTTATGGTCTTTGTTCCCTGAGTATGCTACTCTCGTTTGACATATTCAGCATACTATAATCTTTCAACTCACCAGCTGATGGCCATCATTTGCAACTTGTGCATTGTGTAACAGAGAAGGCGAGAGATTACTGAAGTGCTACAAAACTATATGAAGCTTACCATAGCATTTATTTGCAGGTTGGGAGGTAGTGAGAAGTCAAACAAAATGACACCTTTTATTGGCTACCTAAAAAGATTACAATATGTCTCTAAAGCTTGCATATTAAAATGTTTTTAGTTAGCCAATAAAAGGTGCCATTTTGCTTGATTTCTCACTACATTCACAATGGCTAACACAGTACAACACCCTAGTACTACAGGTTGGGAGGAGAAACATTGAACCAGGTCATGTTTGCTTTCTCCTTCTTTCCCACACCCTTTCACATCTCCACCTCAATAGATCTGACAACTGCAATTGCAATTCCACATTAAGAGTGCAATTAGAATACGTTATTTAGTACTTATTTATTAAACTGAAAAATAATATATTGTACTAAATGACAGGTAACATTTCAAAACATCTCTGCTATTAACAAACTAGAAACAGTACCTGTGCGAGTCACATTTCACAGCTTGTAAAATATCAAAATAGGCTTATAATGTTAATGTTGTCATTGCAGAGAAACATTTTCATTCTAACAAAAAAAGGAAGAAAAAAGCTGAATAAACATTGATTGGAAAACCTCATAGTCAAGTTTACTTCAATAAAGTATGATGGGATGTCGATATCACAGCTAGATACCTTCCATATAACAGTTTGCTTTTTCCTTTTGTGCCTTTTGGTCACACTCCATTGTGCTTGTTTTTCTTTTTCCGTTCTTCTGTCAACTGAATTTCTCTAGTGTTTTATTAGCTGAGTAGGAGTTAGAACACAGAGGGCAGATGTAGGGAAAAGTTGAGTGAAGCACTTCTACCATAGATGAAAAAACTGGCAGATCACAAGGGCAATGAAGAAAAGGACCAGGGGCATCATGTATAAATGGTGCGTACGCACAAAAATGTTACGTACAAACGTTTCCACGCTCAAATCGCGATGTATAAAACCTAAACTTGGCATAAAGTCATGCACATATCCACGGTAGCTCATACCCTGGTGTACACAAGTTATGCGCTCGGTTTTGCAGACTGGAGGCACCTAGACTCAAAGCAGTGCTGCTGTTCCGGTGTGGTTTTCCTTTCTTTTTTAGATCCACATCCCTCACGCAGCTTTATAAATACACTGAAATTAACCGCATATTGTTTATTAGTTTAATGCATCTGATTGTAATTAACCTGTAACAATATAATGGTCCACAGAATGGTCAAACTATTCCAAATACCATAACTGCTTTAGCGTTGTTACTCTCACCGCACCTCAGATCCCACAGCGGATCATCTTTTTCCATATTACTCTCACTGCACCACCCGGAGTATTTATATCACTGTATCTGAGTGTGAATCACAGCTGTAAAGCAGCTGATCAGAAAGAGAATTATCGGTATACAACATCAAGCACACGCTGCCTGAGCCATGCTGTCTATTGAACTGTTCTCATAAGGCAAACGCTTCAGAGCCTTTGCTCACAGTTCAGAAACAGTTTCATCCCAAGAACTATAAACGCACTCAATCAGTCCATCAAGTTCTCCTTGTAGAACTGTTTGTGCTTATAAGTACAATCACCTCACTGTGAACTTGCGATACAGTTATAATATTGCACAACCTGAGCCACTTAATAAAGCGCATATTTACATATCAACAACAACAACAACATTTATTTATATAGCACATTTTCATACAAAAAGTAGCTCAAAGTGCTTTACATAATGAAGAAAAGAAAAATAAAAGACAAAATAAGAAATTAAAATAAGACAACATTAGTTAACATAGAAAAGGAGTAAGGTCCGATGGCCAGGGTGGACAGAAAAAACAAAAAAAAACTCCAGAAAAAAATAAAATCTGCAGGGGAGAAAAAAATAAAATCTGCAGGGTGGATATCTGCATGTGATATATGCATATCTGCATATGATGACAATATCATTTTTAAGATGAAATGCAGCAAAATATGTTGATTATATTATACAGATAAAACTTTAACTTCATTTAAATAATCTATATTGTTGATAATTAAACATGTGAGGACACAGTGCCAGAGCGCTAGCGAGCCATTGGTGCTCTGTTCACGGATTGTTCCTGCCTCGCGCTGTATTCTTGCAGGTGCTGACACAACACTGGAAGGAAAGATGGATAGAATAATTAAACACGTACTACGAAGATATTTCAATGTTCCTTAAAAGTTTTGAAAAATCGGTGTTCTAAGCTTACAGATGGCTTAACGTCTATTACAGAGCTGATTGTGTGGCGATTGGGTATTTGGACAAAGAAAAGGACAGGAATTGAAGGTTAGTACGTTTGAAAGAGACAGTACTGCTGCAATAAATTATTTCATCGAAGGTCGCGCACAATAACTGTGCCACAGTGTTCTCATGTTTAATAACATGCTTTAACTCCTGTCATCATGAAAACTATATCAAGTATATATCTCATTATTTTAATTATTCAGAGACCTGTAATATCATGAATGTAATGGATTCTGTGTCCTGTCTGAGGAAGAGAAAGCCCAGAAGCACGTAGTGATTTACTCACATAGAAGATCAAATACAAAAGCATTTGAAGTGCTACTTTAGTTATGATAGGATTTGAGAAACTAGTAAATTAAGCGATTTTAAGATGAAGTTTATTATGTTCTACTTTAATGACAAAATAAACTACGTGATTAAAGAGGAAATGTAGAGATTAAAGTTGACATTTCAAGCTTTTTTCCCCCAATGTGTGCTTCATTTTTTTCTTTTCTCTGTACCCTAATAAGCTTCCATATGACTCTCAGACGGTGGGCTATGAGTCACCTTTTCATGGTGACTTTGATATTTGACAACTTCTTTTTTATTTCGAGCACTGTGCGACTTTGTGAACTTGAGCTTTCGAGTGTCTCCAACACTCTATGTCACTTGATCAACTTCCTTTTGTTGTTTATACCACTGTTTAAACCAACAAATAGTATGTTTTTCCTTGCCTCCACTTGGTATTCGCTGAAATTCTTCTATTTCTCCAAATGCTTTTGCCATTGTCTTTTCACAGAATGCTGAGATTAAGGGCTATTTATATTGATTTGCATATTCAAAGAGGCGTAATTCTGGGAGGAGATGGGGCGGGACAGCAGGTGCGTGCACGTGCGTTACTTTTCACGCTGACCGGGATTTACAGTATGTAGCGAAAGAACGTGGAAGTTGGCAAACAGACAGATTTATGCATCTGGATTTTTGTTGTGTGTAAGCACATTTCCGCTTTTGTCCATACGCCATGTTAGAGTGTGAATTCTACGCATGCCGTTATGCATGAGGCCCCAGGATAGCATAATCATAAATGAGAACATAAGCAGGGGTTGGAATGAAGAAGGCAAAACCATTGCAGGTAGTTTTGATCACGTTAGATTCAGTGGACTGACCGCAAGTTGATCTGGGAGAAAGTCGGACCAGTATATGTATTCAAACCTGACCGTGTGTACAGTATAGTACTATATAATAAGTCCATAAAGTCATATTGTTTGTTTTGTATCTTTTTTCATCATCATTCTTTGCACATTGTGTAGATTTTCTATCATTTTTTGTATTATTTTGTTTCATTATTACTGTTGCTCACATGGGTGTCAAACTTTTAACAGCTTCACGAATCCTTTCTTTGTTTGTGTTATGTTATGTCATCAGTGTGAGCTTCTCCCAGTGTTCATTGTGCTAACTGTGAGAGGAGGAATTTTAACATTTCGGCTGGTTAGTAATAAACATTAACAGATAAAGGAGCTCAATGTGGTTTCTTTACCCATTTGTGGCAGTTTGCACAAAACAGCACATCATGAGTCACAACACAGAAGCTTTGGAAGGTAAAAGCGCAGCAGTACAGTGCATGCAGTGAATGCTGGTTATAATGGGATAACTTAAAGATTAATCAATTGATTGGTGTATCTGCTTGTGTATTAATAATATGCTATTTTACTGGTATTCTCATGAACTCTAATGTTAATAAGATGTAAGGTTTAAAATACTGTAACTACACTGTAACCTTAAGTAAATATATAATAAAAATGTGCTTGTTCTTCTCATTGCATAACAGGTCAGAACCAGTTAAAAGAGGAATGAAAAGCCACCTGATATATATGCACATTAGAGCCAAGACTCCTACTAGGAAGAGCTGCTATTTATCCAGGTTGTACTGTTATGGCCACATCCATTTGCACTCTTTCTGCTTTTGGCATGTTGAGAGCCATAGCCTAGAGTAGTATTTATTAACCTTTTTGGTGTAATAATTCATTATTTCCCACATAAGTGTCTTTGTGGCCCAGCAAGGATGGGTTCATCAGACCAGAGGGTTAGAGTTTACCCAGTGAATTGAGCGTGATTGTCAGAGTCCCCCTTGTTGAATCAAGAGCCATCATTGGAGTACTTAACCCCCTTTGTAAATTGAAGCTGGTTGTCTGAGGTGGGGAGGTGAAGTGGTTCTTCCTTGATGAATCAAGCATGATCATCAGAGCTGGGGTGGGAATAGAGCTCAACTGTCAGTGCTACGACCCACCACCATTATAAAGAATAGCAACTTGCAAACCAGTAGCAGGAGCCCACAGCCCACTTTTGGCCTAGCGTTTGAGAAACGCTGTCTTAGAGAGTTTTTATTCTATATTGAATGAATAAAATAATTTTTATAATTCAGCCAAGGTTTGCCCCCAGCTGTTGTTCAGTTTCTTGTTTTGTGTTATTTTTGTTCATATTTGCATCATTTATTTATGTTAATGTTGCTTTTTTTTAAGTATCTGCTTTGTTCTCTATGCCTGTGTTATATTCAATTTGTTTTGTGAGTGGTCCCCTAAGAAGAGGAGCCACCTGCCCATCCCCTCAAGGGATTGGCCTCAACCCTATAAATGTGAGGGCAACCCACAATTCCTTGTGGTTAGTATGAATGAACTTGTGATATGGTGTCACTTCTTGATTTTCTAGTTGTTTGAACCTTTGTTTTTTTATTTTTTACTTTGCTTTGGATTTCTGTTTTGGGTTTTAGTTCATCTTGGATTGCTTTTGCCTTTTCAGGCAATTCCTTTTTGCTTTTTGTGCTCCACAGAACTTCTTGTCATTGCAGAGCATTTTTGTATTAATAAAACTTTTATTTATTCAGATTCTAATTGGCCCTCTTTGTTACTAGCCAGGATTTTTGACAGTGTTTCTTCCTCTAGTGGGCATTTGTGGAACTGTTTCAGGGCTTACATGCTTAAGGACTTTTGGTTGACATAACAAGAATAAACTTTTCTGAATCTGCTTCCCTGCTTCATCATGAACTCTTTCTAATAAGTCATCTCAAGTCTAGGTATAAGAGCAGGGAGGAAGCATTTTTACTATGGATGTGGTCAACCCTAGTTCATCCTGATGGTGACCACAATTGGAGCTGCCAACTGCAGCTGTATCTGTGCAATAGGCTGGAAAGTGTAATTTGATAAAGAACAAATTAAAGATATGGGATAATTGGGTCTACATTAAAGGTCCTAGGGTGAAGATAGGGCCACCATCACCACCATTTTCCATTGCAAAATCATGTAGTACAGCAACACAACATTAGCGTCTAAGCAGCGAAGTTTTAAAAATAGAGGTGCCCATACAGAATACAATGTGATATTGTGAAATAATAAGATAAAACTATATCTCTCTATTATAATAAACAAATTCTGGGATGAGACAAGACTTTTTAGCCTGGGATGAGACGTGACTTTTTCAGAGAGATACTTTCATGTCCTGGGAGACGAAACTTTGTGCCAAGAGATTTAACTACTCCCGGGGCCGGAAATAAAAGACAAAGAGTAGATGACAAAGTAGAACGTAGTGAAGAATTCAAAAATGTTGGTGCAATACACATGCAGAGCAGGTTAGAGATAATGAAAGTACTAAAATTTGAAAGTCTTAAAAAAATGAGAGTGAAGATCACATTAGCGCTAACAAACAGAAATTATTACTCAGTGAAATAATGGAACATCGAAAAGAGATTGAACATATTGTTCAGAGTTAAACTTGTAGTCGGAGTCTAGTAGATCGTCTAATTCGTGTTGACATCAGGGAAAAGTAGTGTTTCTTCCCAATGAACAGGCGTATCCATGAGAATTAAAAGATTTGGTGTTTGGTGACAGTGAAATCCACATACACAAGCAGCAGAGACGTGAAGTGGCTGGCATGTAGCGCAGGCTGGGGGGGTTGGTGAGCAAAGCAAACAGGTGGCAAAGCCCCCTAGTCTGTTAAAAGAAAATCAAATCAAACTACAATGTGAACTTTAAGGCCTTGAAAAGAAGTTTTTCTAGTCCAGGAAAAAACTAATAAAATCATGACATATCCTACCCCTTAAGGCGTGAACTTGGGGTGTACCCTTCAGACTTGCCACGATTCTGAAGATGAAAAGAATGCAACAATCCAGAATTGTGAAGATCCTTCAGGAATATTCTCCAGGGATATAACAATGCCAATGAGCTAAATAATAGACCCTAGAATCTTAATGTCTAAAATTTTCTGAATTACGGATTCATGCTTTTCTTCAGTCTTGACAGGAAGTGGTTGAGATCTAAGGTTTAAATAACAAATGTCAAGAGCAGGCTTAAGATGAGGGACCTGAAGAAAAGGATGAAGTTTGAAATGAACTTAATTCAATAGCAGGTTTTTTCCTTTTTCCACTTTTGAACCAGTAAAAGGACAGTTTCCTTCTCTCTCCCGCACTCATTTGCTCATGCTGCATCAAAATAAACACAGGTTTTTTCTGTCCTACCTTTTCTCTGTTTATTGGCTTACCAATCAAGTTAAATTGCACAGCATACTGAGTAACATTCTGAAATGATTAGTCTCCTTTATTACATACTCCTCACATACATGTTCATAAACAAAGATATTATCTTTAAGTGAATACTACTCAAGCTGAAAATGACATTTCCACTTTGTTTCTGTGTGCACAGATGTGCATGTTTATAATGTTTGTTCTGCCATTGAATCGCACTACAATCCAATCCAGTTTTGCGCATTTGCACTGTAGTAGCAGCAACACCTGGCCCTTACAACTTGAGCAAATGAAGAACTCCTAATCTTGGCCACTCAGACAGTGCTCCTAAGAACTGCAAGGTGGAGAGGTTCCAGGTGATGTCAGCTGAGTCCTCTTTCAACCTTGACTTTATGCACAGCACCAACACACAATGTGCAGGTTTTCTACTAATTTGTAGTGTACTAGCAGTTTTCTTGAAATCCATACTGGAAAAAGAGTTTTATCCCATATATACCTGATCAATTGGAATATTATCTAAGCTTATTAATGAGATACCAGCTCAAACAAGAGACATCCATTTGCTCCTTTGTCGGAAGAGTAACACACACTTAGAGGTACTTTGAAAGGCATCTATCATACACTGAAGACATTTCTCTTAAGCATGACTGACTCTGTCTATCTGTTCATTAGAAACGAGATGGTGTCCAGAAATAAACTGAAGGTTATAGCCTAATTTGGAAGAAAAAAATTGCCAAAACAATAGATAAGTTTTGGTCATTAATTTGAAATAATTAAAATGCAGTAAACCATGCAGTCAAAAGACTTCCTCCAAAAAGAAATCAGCCAATTCTCTGGAAGAGGGCAGTTTCTTAAGATTCACGTAAAGGGCACATTTAAAAACTGATCTGCCCTCAGCAAAATGGTATTACAATGGTAATATGACAGATCAGTAATCAAACCCACTGATATAGACTTTCCAAGATCTACTGAGAAGTGCTATGAGATACAGTAAACCTGACAGATATCCTTAAACTGGCTTAGGTATTACAAACATGGCATGTCAAAACAAAACCATTAATTTTCTGGTACCGATTTTCACAACAAAAGTATTTTTTCAGCAATTCATTGGTTTCTAAAATTCCAGGACACCCAAATATTCAGAAAGATTAGCCCAAAGAAAAGTTTTCCTTCTGGTGTGGAGTGAATCAGAGATTCAGTTATTTCTACAGTTGCAACTAAAAATTTTGCAGAGAGAAGTATGTTATCAGGTTCAGCAGATTGCCCATAGACAGAATGCCCATTTGTCATTCCTTACTCCTGGGGCCTCATGCATAAACGGTGCGTACGCACAGAAATGTTGAGTAAGAACATTTCCACGTTCAAATCGCGATGTATAAAACCTACACTTGGCGTAAAGCCACACACTTTTCCACGGTACCTCATACCCTATCATACACAAGTTCTCTGCTCGGTTTTGCAGATTGGCGGCACCCAGCGTCAAAGCAGTGCTACTGTTCCTGTGTGGTTGCCCTTTATTTCTTAGAACCACATTTCTGACGTGGCTTTATAAATACACTGAAACTAACCGCATATTGTTTATTAGTGTAATGCATCTGATTGTAGATTACCTGTAACAATATAATGGGCCAAGGAATAGCCATAGTATTCCAAATACCATAACTGATTTAGCGTTATTACTCTCACTGCACCATCTTCTTCTTTTTCTTCTTTCAGCTGCTCCCTTTAAGGGTTGCCACAGTGGATCATCTTTTTCCATATTACTCTCACTTCACCACTCGGAGTATTTATATCACTGTATCTGAGTGGGAAATCACAGCAGCAGCTGATCGGAAAGAGAATTATCATCAAGCACACGCTGCCAAAGCAACAGCAAAACGTTTCAAAGCCTTTCCTGTACGGACTTCATGGTTCAGAAACAGTTTCATCCCAAGAACTATAAATGCACTCAAATCAATTGCTCTTTGTATAACTGTTTGTATTTATTAGTATAATTACCCCACTGTAAACTTGCACTAAAAATGCACTACAGTTATAATATTACACAACCTGTGCCACTTTATAAAGCGCGTATTTACATATGATGACGATATCATTTTTAAGATGAAATCCAGCAAAATATGTTGATTATATTATACAGATAAAACTTTAACTTCATTTAAATAATCTGTATTGTTAATAATTAAACATGTGAGGACACGGTGCCACAGCACTAGCAAGTTCACATATTGATCCTGCCTCACGCTGTATATTTGCTGAGGCTGGTGCGACACTGGAAGGATAGATGGATAGAGCAATTATAATTATTATTATTATGTTCCTTATAAGTTTTGAAGAATCATCGTTGTAAGCTTACAGATGGCTTAACGTCTATTACAGAGCTGATTGTGTGGCGATTGGGTATTTGGGGAAAGAAAAGTAAGGACAGGAATTGCAGGTTAGTATGATTGAAAGAGACAGTACTGCTACAATAAATTATTTCATCGAAGGTCGCGTATGGCGCAGCAGCATCTTGTGTGAGATATGAACAATCACTGCACCACCGTCTTCCCATGTTTAATAACATGATTTAACTCCTATCATCATGAAAATGATACCACATATACATCTCAGTATTTTAATTATTTAGAGAGCTGTAATATCACGAATGTAATGGATTCTGTGTCCTGTCGGAGAAAGAGAAAGAACGGAAGCATGTAGTGATTCAAACACATAAAGCACATTGAAGATCAAATACAAAACAAAGCATTTAACATGCTACTTTAATTACGATGGGATTTGAGAAACTAGTAAATTAAATGAATTTAAGATGAAGTTTATGATGTTCTACTTTAATGACAAAATAAACTACGTGATTAAAGTGGAAATTTGGAGATTAAAGTTGACATTTCGTGCTTTTTTCCCCCACAGTGTGCCTATTTTTTTTTTCTGTACCCTAATAATCACAGTCGGTGGGCTACGACTCGCCTTTTCACGGCGACTTTGATATGTGGCACTGTGTGGTTTTTTTATTTTGGCAATGTGTGGCTTTGTGAACTTGAGCTTTCGAGTTTCTCCTACATGCTATGTCACTCGATCAACTTCCTTTTGTTGATTATACCACTGTTTAAATCAACAAATAGTATGTTTTTCCTTTGCCTCCACTTGGTATTCGCTGAAATTCTTATATTCCACCCCGTTGTTTTCCCATTGTCTTTTCACAGAACGCTGAGCTTAAAGGCTATTTATATTGATTTGCATATTCAAAGAGGTATAATTCTGGGAGGAATTGGGGCGGGACAGCACGCGCGTGCACGAGCGTGAGTGATACTTTTCATGCTGACCAGGATTTATGGAGCGGAAGAATGCGGAAGTTGGAGTACGCACAGATTCCTGCATCTGGATTTTTGTGTGTGTAAGCACATTTCGGCTTTTGTGCTTACGTCATGTTATAGTGCGAATTCTACGCACGGTGTTATGCATGAGGCCCCTGGTCTGTACGAGATAACAGTTCTATTAAAGATCAACACCCATTATACCTGTCTTGCTTTTAGCAGTCTTCAAATAAATTTAATTTTGTGATAAGTGCAAGTTACAAAATTAAATTTATTCCCCTACAGTCAATGGCACCATTATTCCAAAGCCATTTTTATAACAAAAAGCTTTTGAGTATCTATATCAAAATTTTGTTAAGCAACAGTTATTTTTTGAACAAAAATGCACATTGGTGGACAGCAATACTAGACCTCTCAACTTTTATGTCAAACTACGCTCAATAACATTATTTATTTCAATAGCACATTTTCATACAAATGACGTATCTCAAAGTGATTTACAAGATGTCAAAGAAATAGTTATATGCAAAGAAAAACAAATTAAAATTAGATAAAAAAATGATACATCAATAGTTGTCATATAAGACAGAAGTTAGCTGGCATCCCAACTGGGAAGGATGGTTGCTTACTCGGCTGGGATGCCTTGGTAATGGTAGGGTGGAAGGAGACCACCTTCCCACACAGCGTCCTCCCCCATCATGAAGGTGGCAGCAGCTCTCTGGTCAGTCTTCCATATACAGAGCTGCATGGGAACTGGAGTTCTAATGGGCAGCCCTGCTGGGTCTTGTTTGAGCCACCGGGGAAGCTGTGGGGTGGAGATTTCCTCATTTTAGTTAAGATCAACCAGACCTGGAAGTGCTGCCCAGATGCAATGCGTTAGCATCGGAGGTTCTCCCGGGTCTGGTATAAAAGAAGTCACTCCTCCTCACTTAAGAAGTCAGAGCCGAGTGGAAGACAACAAAGCTCACTGAGGAGGAAGAGAGGAGAGGAAAGAGACACAGAGAAGGAAGAAGACTTTTGCTTGTAATTGTGTTTGTGCAACCTTTGTAGAAGCCTATGAGAGATACTTGTTTGAACCCGGGACTTGTGTAGTTATTGTTGTGTTTGGGGTTTGGAGTGCTGAAATGCCCCCTACCTGTCAAGATAGTATACAAAATATAAATAATACACAATTAAATAAGAGATATTGTAACCAGTAAGACACCACTGAACTCAAACCCCAGACCCAATAATGCCCAACACAGTCACAGATTCAAATAATCGATTTTTAATTCATCAAACACTTTATACAAATAAGCAGAGCCAATAATCAGGCAACATTATCAAACTCTTTCCTCTCCTTCAGCCCTCTTTTGAGTGTTGCCTTTTATGCTGGACCCAGAATGGCTTCCAATGACCCAGCATGACTTATGGGGAGAACTTTTGGGTTGTTTGGAACCCAGCGCAGTCACACAGTGCCCACCTGCAACAACTAGGGACCCTGACAGGGTTGCACTTCTGGGCTCCAGTTCCCATGAACCCCTGCAGGTGTCCAAGCTGGGAAGCCACCAGTGGACCATGGCCACCTAATGTATGATGGACAGAACTGCTCCTAGCATCCGGCTTCTGCTCATCCATTCTCTGGTACCTTCCATCTTTATAGGAAGATAAAATGATGCCCTTCTTTCCTCCATTGCGTTCACAATATATAATTAAGAGAGATAGAACCCAATCAAGGATCTGGATGGCGTAATGTTGGAGAAACAGAATTTTTACCTGTTCAAATGACTAATGAGTTTAGGAGGTCCAAATGAATCTGTGGTTGCTTTTCGTTGTTAAATAGATAATGGACAAATAATAGTACTAAAATTATAATAAATTTGTAATAATAATGTGAGAACCCCATGAAGCATTGGACTTGCTCGAAACTTTCTAGGCGTTTCTAATTATGACTAGCAGCAGCCTTGGCTTTGTCCATACTAATATCAGTGCAAGAATCACAGAAGATTGATGAAAATCATATTCCTTTATCTTTATACTAGGGGGCTTTGCCCCCTGCTTGCTTCACTCGCCAATCCCTCCAGCCTGCGCTACGCACCAGCTACTTCATGTCTCTGCTGCTTGTGTATGTGGATTTCACTTTTACCAAACACCAAATCTTTAATTTCTCACGGATACGCCTCTTCATTGGAAAGAAACACTACTTTTCCCTGATGGCAACACGAATTAGACAATCTACAAGTCTCTGACTTAACGCTTAAATCCGAACAATATGTTCAATCCAATTTCACTGAGCAATAATTTCCGTTTGTTAGCGCTAATGCCATCTTTAATCTCACTTTTTTGAGACTTTTGAATTTTAGTACTTTCATTATCTCTAACCTGCTCTGCATGTGTATTGCACCAACATTTTTGAATTCTTTACGACGTTCTACTTTGTCATCTACTCTTTGTCTTTTATTTCCAGCCCAGAGCGTGGTTAAATCTCTTGGCACAAAGTTTCGTCTTGCGGGACATGAAAGTATCTCTCTGAAAAAGTCACGTCTCGTCCCAGGCTAAAAAGTCTTGTCTCGTCCCAGGATTCTTTATTATAATAGAGAGATATTATTTTCATATAGTCTTTGTAATACTTCTTTTGCATGTTTCATGTGAGAATCTAGGTCCTTTGACAAATACATATGTTATCTTTTTAAAACATTACATTAAATCTAAGAATATAACAAAGTAACAAATGTTTGAAAAAATACTGGTGCATCTACCAACCATAGGGCATTGCTCTGTACTGTACGGTAGAAGTGTTGAATGCTGTTTATCACTCATTACCTTCCTAGATAAGAATTCAATGTTGTACATTCCAGACATCTAGCTTCCTGAAGATAGTGGAACCGGTGGTTTGGTTTAACAGGGATCAGAGGAAGAGGGTAACTATTCTCAACCGTAATTTTGTTTAGTTCTCAGTAATTAATACATGGGTGTAATGTGCTATCCTTTCTCTGCACAGAAATATTTGCTACCTATAGGGATACTGGATGGTCTAATAAGCCCATTTTTGAGGTTTTCTTAGATTTACTTATCCATTGCTAAAGACTCATGTCGGGAGAATGGATACAACTTACCTTTGAAAAAAGGCAGTCCAGGTAAAGACTCAATTGAAAAGTGATAATTTCTATGTGGAAAATGTTCTTGGTATTTTCTACTACTAAACATCAAGTTCAAGTTTATTGTCACGTGTAGACAAAACATAATGTACTTAGTACAATTAAATAATGACTTGCATGTCTCCTGAGAACAGCTGACAATAATAAAATACCCACAAATCTGCACACATACACGAAACAGAACAAATAACATACAACATATATACAGTAAAGTATATTTACAATATATACAAGCGCTATTTTAATTTTCAGTATTTTTTATCAATGTGATCACTCTTTCAGTAACCTTAGAACCTGTTAGTAGAAACTGTCGCTGGATCTACTGGTGTGAGTACCAATGGCAGATGGAAGCAGTGAGAAAAGCAGCTGTGCAGGATGACTGAGGTCTTCAATTGTCCTGCTTGCCTTTCTAAAGTAGTGAGTGCTATACACAGTATGTCCTTAATAGAAGGCAGGCCAGTAATATCATGTGCTGACTTCACGACTCTCTGCAGGGCTTTATGGTTTTGAGCCCAACATATTCTGTACCAGAATGTGATACAGCTGGTGAAAATAGAATCCACCATGACCCTTAGAAGTATGTGAGAACCGATGGAGAAATTTCTTTGGACGTTTGAAGAAGAAGAACATGCGCTGATGAGCCTTTTTTACAAGAGATCAAAGTTGTTGTATTCACTTCAGTTCATCAGTGATGGTCATTCTAAGAAATTTAAAGTGGCTTACCTCTCAACCGCATTCCCTCCAAAGTGGATGGAATTTGGTCTGCCTTTTGCTTCCTAAAGTCTATGATGACATCTTTGACTTTGCTGAAATTAAAGATGAGATGTCCTGTCACCACTGACTCAGCAGGTAACTCTCTTCTTTGTAAACAGCATCATCATTGTTGTGATAATACCTATTATAGTGGTTTCATGACTAAATTAATGGCTATCAATGTAGCTGTCGTAGTGACTGAAGAAAATAGTGACATTGCAGCATGGAATAACGATTTAATAAATAAACATCAAGCATAGCAATATGACCCCATGATACATTTTCTTTGAAATTGCAAATCAGTCTTCGTGTTATGTCTCCTTCACAAAGGATATCCAAAAATTAACAGTGGAAGAGCTCATGGAATAGCAAGGTTTCAGATTTGCATTTGTAATGGATGGACTTTGCATTCTAATAAATCAGAACCAATAGGGTCACCATCATCTGCCAGTACGTTAGGTTTATTTTTAAGAACAATCAATTGTATTCTAAATTCTGTTAGGAAACTGGAGCGCATAAAGTTTGATTGTAATGAGACGAGAATCATAACAAAGTTCTATGAAAGAGTGTCACTACAAGTGCATACCCTGTACCTTAGGTCTACTACATCCAAAACTGCCACAATTGAAACACAATTGTTCTTGAACTCTTTAAAGACAAAGGCATTTGTTTTATAAATGTCTATAGGTTAAGGAACTTTTTTAGGTTGTACTGACACTTTGAATTTTGAATCTTCATTCTAGTTTTATTTCTGTAACTCCTGCACCAATCTTTAGGACCAAATTAATTACTTTATCCAGTGTTCCTTTAACATCATGATTCATAAGTCCATCATTAATGTCTGGTAAGAGGCCCGTTTTAAACAGAGAGACCAAGGTAACCACTTCCTATTCCACATCTACAGTGATAATTTTGAATGTCATTACATTTTTGTTAGTGGACCTTGTTTCCTGTTTAATTTCAAGCAGATGTTTTGTTGCCACCTTAGTCCTCACTGGTAAGTCAAGCTTACAGTAGCTCTAAAATCTTTTAAGAATATTTATATATCTGGATAACAACTCGTAGCTAAACTAACCAAAAAAGCTTGACAGACTGAAGGGTTCCACCTCACTTGTCACACATTCCACTGTATGATGTCCTGTTCTTATACTCTTTTCAGATGAAAAGATCAGCTTTGCCCTCATAACAAGAGACCAATAACCAAAACTTCCTCACTCTTTTTCACACTTTCTTAAGAATTCAGCACGATATATGTTAAGGGTATTTACAAGGTTTCATCCAATCACTGGGAATCGACTGGAACTGGGATTTCTGAAAGCAATATACTGCATGTATGTGCACAACACATAACAATATAGTTGCAACATAAGCAGCTAAAAAGCATTATATAAATCTGAATCTTTTTTTGAAACTGAAAATAAATAAATAAATAATAATAATAACTTCATGCCATACCACTGTTGTGACTTTGGGACTTATTCCTGTTGTATCTCAGTTTTGTGCCAATTTAGGTGCATCTTTAAATCTATAAATAATAAATAATTCTTTTGTTATGTTTTAACAAATGGTGGGTGATCTCCTAGTTCTGTTGCAGCTCTTTTGTTATGGCCATGAAGTGAGCTGCTGGTCATGTGGGTGATGCCAGAATTGCAAGTCATCACAATTGCCATTGCTATTTACGGATGACATTGCTGTGACATAGGTTTCCATGATTTTAGATTCTAGATGAAAGTTCATAGTGCATTTAGTTATTATATTTTTAGGGAGTTAGAACTTTTGCATTTTATTCTGACTACAATCGGAAGGGTCCTCATCCATAGGCTCAGACCCAGAAGTGACATCATCAATGGGGCCAGAACCAGAAGGGATATCATCGAAGGCCCCTGGACTGGAAGTGACATCATCACAGGGATCAGAACCGGAAATGACATCATCAGGGTCAGGCCGAATTTCCCGTAAACGGTCTGCAGATAAGTGAGAAAAAATCAGTCCACTCTGCCACCCCCTGGTCTTGCATGGAATTACTGTCATTCAGGCCTTTAAGCTGCCTCCCATACGCACGTGTGTGACAGTGTGCACAGCTAAATCATTGCCCAACAGCATTTTAAGGAAGACTGAAGGCTCAGTGGTATAGGGGCTGTGGGAGACACTAATTGGATGTCTAGGTCTCTGTCTCTGTGGTATAATACGACTGCTACATACCATAAAAATTACTCCTTTGGAGGTGAACTAAACCTACCTCAGGAAAAATTGCTTTATTGAGTTTAGAATTGCAGGCAAGGCTCTGGTACACTGAAAGAAAACGGAGTTCATGGTCAAGAGAAAGAAACAGTAGCAGATGAGAAAGGTACGAGACATGAGTTCAGGACCATTTAAGCTGGACTCAAAGTGGCAACAGGAATTACTCCTGTGCATCTTACCCAATAAACACACACTTTTTATACCTTTACTCTACGTGTCATAATTCTGGTTGTGGATGGTGGCTATGAGGCAATATTTTCCCTTTTTCAGACCATTCTCTGTAAACCCTAAAGATAGTTGTGCATGAAAATCCCAGTAGATCAGGAGCTTATGAAATTCTCAGACCAGCCCATCTAGTACCAACAACCATGCCACGTTCAAAGTCACTTAAATCATCTCTGCTCCCCATTCTAACGCTCGGTTTGAACTTCAGCAGTTTGTCTTGAAAATGTCTACATACCTAAATGCATTGAGTTGATGCTATGTAATTGGCTGATTAGATATTTCAGTTAAGAAGCAGTTGAACAGGTGTACATAATAAAGTGGCCGGTGAGTGTTAAAATATTATATACAAGCCCAATTCCAATGAAGTTGGGACGTTGTGTAAAACGTAAATAAAAACAGAATGCAATGATTTGCAAATCCTTTTCAACCTATATTTAATTGAATACACTATGAAGACAAGATATCAAATGTTCAAACTGATAAACTTTATTGTTGTTTTGCAAATCTTCACTCATTTTGAATTTGATGCCTGCAACACATTCCAAAAAAGCTGGGACAGGGCAGCAAAAGACTGGGAAAGTTGAGGAATGTTCAAAAAACACCTGTTTTGAACATTCCACAGGTGAACAGGTTAATTGGAAACAGGTGTTTGTCATGATTGGGTATAAAAGGAGCATCCTCAAAAGGCTCAGTTATTCACAAGGAAGGATGGGGTGAGGTTCACCACTTTGTGAACAACTGCGTGGACAAATAGTTCAGCAGTTTAAGAACAACGTTTCTCAACGTACAATTGCAACGAATCTAGGGATTTCATCATCTACTGTCCATAATATCATCAAAAAATTCAGAGAATCTGGAGAAATCACTGCAAGTAAGCAGCAAGGCTGAATACCAACACTGGATGCCTGTGACCTTTGATCCCTCAGGCGGCACTGCATTAAAAACCAACATCATTCTGTAAAGGATATTACCACGTGGGCTCAGGAATACTTCAGAAAACCACTGTCAGTTCAACAACAACAACATTTATTTATATAGCACATTTTCATACAAACAGTAGCTCAAAGTGCTTTACATATTAAAGAATAGAAAAATGAAAGACATAATTATAAAAAATAAATCAACATTAACATCGAATAAGAGTAAGGTTCAATGGCCAGGGGGGACAGAAAAACAAAAACTCCAGACGGCTGGAGAAAAAATAAAATCTGTAGGGATTCCAGACCATGATACCGCCCAGTCCCCTCTGGGCATTCTACCTAACATAAATGAAACAGTCCTCTTTGGATTTAGGGTTCTCACGGAAGGGCTTGATGATGATGATGGTCACGTAGACTTCTTCCTTTTAATCCGTCCATCATTGTTGGAGCATCATGAAGCTTTGAGTAGGTGGAGGTGGCGCAGGCCACCACCACAAAGAAACCGGAAAAAGAAACAGAAAAGAGAGTAGGGGTCAGTACCGATTTTAGAGCCACCATGAATAGTTGTTATGATGAATTGAACATACAGAGTATCAGGATTAAGTTAAATTACGATTAAAATGAAGTTATAAAAAGGCCATGTTAAAGTAATGTGTTTTCAGCAGTGTTTTAAAGTGCTCTACTGTATCAGCCTGTAGCAGTCGCTACATCTACAAGTGCAAGTTAAAACTCTACCATGCAAAGCGAAAGCCATATATCAACAACACCCAGAAACACCGCCGGCTTCTATGGGCCCGAGCTCATCTGAGATAGACTGAAGCAAAGTGGAAAAGTGTGCTGTGGTCTGACAAGTCCACATTTCAAATTGTTTTCGGAAATCATGGACGTCGTGTCCTCCGGGCCAAAGAGGAAAAGGACCATCCGGATTGTTATCAGTGCAAACGTCAAAAGCCAGCATCTGTGATGGTATGGGGGTGTGTTAGTGCCCATGGCATGGGTAACTTGCACATCTGTGAAAGCACCATTAATGCTGAAAGGTACATACAGGTTTTGGAGCAACATATGCTGCCATCAAAGTGACGTCTTTTTCAGGGACGTCCCTGCTTATTTCAGCAGGACTATGCAAAGCCACATTCTGCATGTGTTGCAACAGCATGGCTTCATAGTAAAAGAATGCGGGTACTAGACTGGCCTGCCTGCAGTCCAGACTTGTCTCCCATTGAAAATGTATGGCGCATTATGAGGCGCAAAATACGACAATGGAGACCCTGGACTGTTGAGCAACTGAAGTTGTACATCAAGCAAGAATGGGAAAGAATTCCACCTACACAGCTTCAATAATTAGTGTCCTCAGTTCCCAAATGCTTATTGAGTGTTGTTAAAAGCAAAGGTGATATAACACAGTGGCAAACATGCCCCTGTCCCAGCTTTTTTGGAATGTGTTGCAGGCATCAAATTCAAAATGAGTGAAGATTTGCAAAACAACAATAAAGTTTATCAGTTTGAACATTTGATATCTTGTCTTTGTAGTGTATTCAATTGAATATAGGTTGAAAAGGATTTGCAAATCATTGTATTCTGTTTTTATTTACATTTTACACAACGTCCCAAATTCATTGGAATTGGGGTTGTATATAATAGAGAGGGCATCATTGTTGCACAGTGGTTAGCACACCTTCCACATTAGATAGATAGATAGATAGATAGATAGATAGATAGATAGATAGATAGATAGATAGATAGATAGATAGATAGATAGATACTTTATTAATCCCATGGAGAAATTCACATAATCCAGCAGCAGTATACTGATACAAAAAAAAATAAATTAAAGAGTAATAAAAATGCATGTAAAAACAGACAATAACTTTGAATAATGTTAGCATTTACTCCCCCGGGTGGAATTAAAGAGTCGCATAGTGTGGGGGAGGAACGATCTCCTCAGTCTGTCAGTGGAGCAAGACAGTGACAAATGTCTGTCACTGAAGCTACTTCTCTGCCTGGAGATGACACTGTTAAGTGGATGCAGTGGATACTTCATGATTGACAGGAGTTTGCTTAGTGCCCGTTGCTCTGCTACAGATGTTAAACTGTCCAGCTTTATTCCTACAATATAGCCTGCCTTCTTAACAAGTTTGTCCAGGCGTGAGACGTCCTTCTTCTTTATGCTGCCTCCCCAGCACACCACCACGTAGAAGAGGGCACTCGCCACAACCGTCTGAAAGAACATGTGCAGAATCTTATTGCAGATGTTGAAGGATGCCAACCTTCTAAGGAAGTATAGTCGGCTCTGACCTTTCTTACACAGAGCATCAGTATTGGCAGACCAGTCCAATTTGTCATCCAGCTGTACTCCCAGGTATTTATAGGTCTGTACCCTCTGCACACAGTCACCTCTGATGATCACGGGGTCCATGAGGGGCCTGGGCCTCCTAAAATCCACCACCAGTTCCTTGGTCTTGCTGGTGTTCAGGTGTAAGTGGTTTGAGTCACACCATTTAACAAAGTCTTTGATTAGCTTTCTGTACTCCTCCTCCTGCCCACTCCTGATGCAGCCCACGATAGCATTAATCCAACAGCCTAGGTTCAGAATCCATGGGTTATCTGATTTCCATCTACATTTCCACAAACGTGCAAGATGCTTTAACTAGAAACTCAAAACTGCCGCATGAGAGTGTGGGATAAGTGGACCCTGCAACAAGCTGGCACCCTTGCCAGAATTGTATCCTACATTCAGCCAGATACTGTTGAATGTAGCATTGAGTTTCTCTTCAGCTGCAATTTTGATATTAATAAACTCTCTATTAAGCTCTCTAATTTTCATAAGCAAGCCTCGATTTCCCAGTTCACTGAATATAAACACAATGTCTCCCCCCACAGATGTTTAACTTAGAATTATAAAGAAATTAGATATAAAAATAAAACTTTCCTTCGGCAACTGGTTTAAAAACATTTTATTGGTAACACCATTGTTTCACTCAGCCATGTACTCACCTCTTTAGAATTTTTTGAGACATATAGACTTCCACTATCAGTCAAAAACTACGCAATTGTATTTGATGCCCTACCTTCTGGGCTTATTAAATTACTAAAAATGTATACATTGGGGATTAAAAGCAAAATGTTGATTAAAATCTAATGCTGGAAGTTACAACCATACTATACCATTTTCTGAGTCTGATAATTCCAAGCAGGGTTGCAGGGAGGTATGAGCATAAAATATATGATCATTTAATAAAATTGCTTGTGGAATTTTCAGTTTGAAGATATTAATTGGAAACATATCTCAAGAAGGTACTTTACTATCAATAAAATCTGAGCAGTTTCTTTCAATATTATTCATTGTATTTTTACCCTGTTAACTACACTTTTAGAAATAAAGGTACCACAGTGGTTCTTTAGACCGATGCCATAGGGGAACATTTTATGGTTTCCAAAAGATGCTTCTACATATTCCAGAAACAGCCTGTACTTATTTAGATTTGTAAGAGGCTCCATACAGTAAATAACAATGAATAGATCATCACAGATAAGTGAAATAGCAAATGAGTCATGGTTTTAGAAGACCTCTCGCTGCATATAACAACAGTTCGCTTCCCGGGTCCTCCCTGTTTGGAGTTTGCATGTTCTCCCCGTGTCTGCATGGATTTCCTCCGGGTACTCCGGTTTCCTCCCACAGTCCAAAGACATGGTGGATTGGTGATTCCAAATTGTCCCTAGTGTGTGCTTGGGGTGTGGGTGTGTGTGTCCTGCAGTGGGTTGGTGCCCTGCCTGGGATTGATTCCTACCTTGTGCCCTGTGTTGGCTGGGATTGGCTCCAGAAGACCCCCGTGACCCTGTGTTCAGATTCAACGGGTTGGAAAATGGATGGATGGATATTTTTAAGAGTGCAGGTACTAGTAATGTTTAAAATGGATATTGATTTAACCTGTGTATTTTGTAACTTTGTGGTGGAAACAATTTATTTTTTTTGGATGTATTTACACAGAATTGTTTTGTTCTGATCTTAAACCTTTATTTATGATGACTACTGGTGTGTTAATATTTCATTAAAGGATAAGAATGTTTTGTTCTTTGATAATCAGAATGTGGAATATAAAAACTGGTATATCCTACACTTATTTATTATGATAAATTCCACATTCATAAATGTGAATGGTCCAAAAAGATACCTAACCACATAATTTAAAACTGATTTTTCTCATTATATTAATATATTACTAGCGACTGGGAGCCTGATCGAATCAGGCTACAAATTCTACGTTTGTGAAATCCATACTTTCGCTGCAAAGAATAATTTGCTTTTTTTAAGTCCTTGAAATGACTTTGTTATCATGGCACTGATTTGTGTTTACAATAGACCTTCTTGGCCGATGTAATGAAGAGCTTCCTGTTTAAACGGGGCTGTGAGACATGAACTCAGCTCTTTGGCGCACCTCATTTGATTTTTTCCGGCAAACAAAATTTCAAAACAAACTGTATTCTACGACTCTAATCAGAGTCGGAGTAATAATTATGTTGGTCATTTTAGATCTGAGATTGGCTAAAATTTAAACAATGACCATTGTTAATACCCAGTCAAAATTACTCAGTTTGCCAATAGATGTCAGAAGGACGGATGCCAAAACCGAACTGCCCAAAGATAGATTTCGATGCACAAAGCAAATTGCGACATGTTCTAAATTACTTACGGTTCCGGAGCTGTTGAAGGGTTTAAGTCAGTCGATGATGTTAATTCTGAAAAGTACACCCCACCTAACCAAAGTTCCAAAAACCAACTGAACTTACTGTTATCTGCTCGAACCAACACCGACTTACTATACTCGGCCGTCCAGTGGCGTCACTGTAGCATACAGTATGTTCTAACTACAGAGGCAGAGTCCCATTGCATGGTTGTAACTTGTATTGAGTTGAGGTATTGACGTGAACACTATGCATAGGGGATATTGACGCAAACACCATACATACAGATGATAGTATCAAATTATATATAAGGATAAGGAGTGAAAAATGCTAAAGAAAAAAAATATATCTATACTAATAAAAGGCAAAGCCCTCAATGACTGACTCACTCATTCACTCACTCACTCACTCACTGACTCATCACTAATTCTCCAACTTCCCGTGTAGGTAGAAGGCTGAAATTTGGCAGGCTTATTCCTTACAGCTTACTTACAAAAGTTAAGCAGGTTTCATTTCGAAATTCTACACGCAACGATCATAACGGTCGATAACAGTCGACAACGTCCGCCATGTTGAACTTTCTTATTTATGGCCCCATCTTCACGAAATTTGGTAGGTGGCTTCCCTGAGGTAACCGAAACCGATGTACGTACTTATTTCATTGGTGTGACGCCACTGTCGGCCGCCATATTGAATTTTCCAAACGTCACTAATTCTCCAACTTCCCGTGTAGGCAGAAGGCTGAAATTTGGCAGGCTCATTCCTTACAGCTTACTTACAAAAGTTAAGCAGGTTTCATTTCGAAATTCTATGCATAACGATCATAACGGTCAACAACATCCGCCATGTTGAACTTTCTTATTCATGGCCCCATCTTCACGAAATTTGGTAGGCGGCTTCCCTGCGCTAACCGAAACCAATGTGCATACTTATTTCGGTGGTATGACGCCACTGTCAGCCGCCATATTGAACTTTCCAACGTCACTAATTCTCCAAATTCCCGTGTAGGTAGAAGGCTGAAATTTGGTACTTATTTCGGTGGTATGATGCCACTGTCGGCTGCCATATTGAACTTTTCAACAGTCTTTGTTACTTATGGGCCCATCTTCAAGAAATTTGGTACGCAGGTTCCCAAAGCTAACTGAATCCTACTTACGTACATATATACATCCATAGCCTGCAGCTCAGTCACCGTGTGAGGCGGCGTTGGGTCCCCCATTCCAACGCCTCCCACGTTGTTGTCTGCCTGCCTATATAAGGCCGTCTGTCGCTCCAGTCTCTACATTCCCTTCCTTGCTTCGCCACGGGATTCACGATTTAACTACAGCCTTTTTATTTAATCCATGGCTTCTCCACTGTTTTATTGTTCATTTATTACAATTATAGTTATTGTGTAGGTATTTTAGACTTACTTTACATTGTTCAGGTACCCATTTCCTTTATCATTCCAACCGTACCCGCGTTAACATGTCTATCGAGGTGATCACCATCGATCAAAGAACTGTCACTTACCGAGTGGTTTCCATGCCCGGAGATGGCACCTATCTTTTCCATTCTCTTTGTTACATATTGCACGGCCATATCAGGCTCACTCTTGATATCTGGAGAAACATTGTGTCTTATGTATTGAATGACTGGGACAGGTTCAAGGTGTGGACTGATGACGGTACAGGAGATAATTATACTACACAGGAGCACTATAAGAGTGAAATGCTTAAGCCCTTCACCTATGCATCTGCATGTGAGTTGATGGCTGCCGCTGAATTGTTCGGTTGTCGCTTTTAAGTGTACCAAAATGGCCAAATATTTTACACCTTTGGACAACCGCCAATGCTTCTTAAACATCTTAGATTCACAGGTGACGATTTCAGTAGTGGACACTTTGATGTTTATGAATGTTTAAACTCTCAAAAGCTGGATGTGAAGTTATCGATGAAACTGGTTGTATACTTACAACGCTTGACAGATGCCGAATGTCACTTCAACACAAGTCCTACAAATACTGTCGTATTACTATTACTACTCGTAATTGAAACAAACCATGAAACTCAAACCGATTGTGACAGCAGCAATCCAAGCTGTGAGATATGAAACAAGATTACTGTTCACATGGCCAACTGTACAATGCAGGCTTAAGAGTAAGCTCAGCGAACAGCTTGGTCTTATTACAACCGGAGGGCCGAACTCACAATGTGGTATACAAAGAGATCCTTAACAAATAATTATTGGTATATTTTCCCTCAGTTTAAAAAGGTTTAATTTTCTTCTTAATAAAACTTTTAAGGCAGTACTTTGCCACTGCGAAGACGGGTATTTTGCTATATATATATATATACATATATATATATATATATATAGATATATATATATATATATATATATATATATATATATAGAGAGAGAGAGATATAGATATAATATATGTGTGTATGTGTGTGTGTATATATATATATATATATATAGATATATAGATATATATAGATATATATTGTGCCTCCTCCAGACCGAGAGGGGGCGTCCGTCCTGGTTATGCAGGAGGCCTCGGGTAGGGGGCTTCGAAGCCCAGCCCTGTAGGGACCCGTGGCCACCAACAGGTGGCGCCAAAGTGCCTTATTGTCCCGGGAGCCCGGCACTTCCGCCACACCAGGAAGTGCTGGGGGGAAGACGACAGGGGACACCCGGACGGCTTCTGGGTGCGCAGCCGGCACTTCTGCCACACAGGGGTGTGGCTAACTCTAATTGCCGGGAAGCAGCTGGAGCCCATCCGGGTTCCCATAAGAGGGGCCGCCTCCCTCCAGTCATTGGTGGAAGTCAAGAGGCAGTAAGACGGAGCTCGAAGGGACAAGAGGCGGCCAGAGAAAAGGCACAGAGACTGTGGGGCCCTGGACTTTTGGGGAAATATTAGGTTATTAGGTTCAGGGGACAATTACTTTTTCACACAGGGCCATGTAGGTTTGGATTTTTTTTCTCCCTAAATAATAAAAACCATCATTTAAAAACTGCATTTTGTGTTTACTTGTGTTATATTTGACTAATGGTTAAATGTGTTTGATGATCAGAAACATTTTGAGTGACAAACATGCAAAAGAATAAGAAATCAGGAAGGGGCAAATAGTTTTTCACACCACTGTATATATATATATATATATATATATATATATATATATATATATATATATATATATATATATATATATATGTGTGCGTGTATGTATGTACAGTATGTATGTGTATATATATATATAGAGATAGATAGATATAGATATACAGTATATATATATATAGATATTATATATATATATAGATATATATAATGTGTGTGTGTATGTATGTATGTCTATATATATACTCAGCACAAAAAGAAACGTCCTCTGACTTTCAACTGTTTTTACTTTCAGTAAACTTAATGTGTAAATATTTGTATGAACACTAAAAGAGTCAACACCATAAGACATAAACTAAAAATGTTTCACAATGTGTCCCTGAATGAAGGGAGGCTCAAAATCAAAAGTACCAGTCAGTATCTGGTGTGGCCACCAGCTGCTTGAAGTACTGCAGTGCATCTCCTCCTCATGGACTGGACCAGATTTGTCAGTTCTTGCTGTGAGATGTTACCCCACTCTTCCACCAAGGCACCTGCAAGTTCCTGGACATTTCTGGGGAATGGCCTAGCCATCGATCCAAATCGATCCCGCTCCAGGGTACAGGCCTCGGTGTAACGCTCATTCCTTCGACGATAAACACGAATCCGTCCATCACCCCTGGTGAGACAAAACCGTGACTCATCAGTGAAGAGCACTTTTTGCCACTCCTGTCTGGTCCAGCGAAGGTGGGTTTGTGCCCATAGGCGGCGTTGTTGCTGGTGATGTCTGGTAAGGACCTGCCTTACAACAGGCCTACAAGCCCTCAGTCCAGCCTCTCTCAGCCTATTGCGGACAGTCTGAGCACTGATGGAGGGATTGTGTGTTCCTGGTGTGACTCGGGCAGTTGTTGTGGCCATCCTGTACCTGTCACGCAGGTGTGATATTCGGATGTACCGATCCTGTACAGTTGTTGTTACACGTGGTCTTCCACTGCGAGGATGATCAGCTGTCCTTCCTGTCTCCCTGTAGCGCTGTCTTAGGCGTCTCACAGTGCGGACAAGGCAATTTATTGCCCTAGCCACATCAGCAGTCCTCATGCCTCCCTGCAGCATGCCTAAAGCACGTTCACGTAGGTGAGCAGGGACCCTGAGCATCTTTCTTTGGGTGTTTTTCGCAGTCGGTAGACAAGTCTCTTTAGTGTCCTGCGTTTTTAGAACTGTGACCTTAAATGCCTACTTTCTGTAAGCTGTTAAGGTCTTAACGACCATTCCACAGGTGCATGTTAATTAATTGATTATGGTTAATTGAACATGCATGGAAAACATTGTTTAAACCCTTTACAATGAAGATCTGTAAAGTTATTTGGATTTTTAAAACATTATTGTTGAAATACACAGTCCTGAAAAAGGGACGTTTCTTTTTTTGCCGAGTATATATGACAGCAACACTCATAACAGTGACAAAACAATTACATTGATGATCATGTTACGTTATTTTCAAGATGTTTCCTTTTCTTTTTCATTACTTCTTTAACACACTACTTCTCTGCTCTGAAGCTTGGTATTTTCTAGTATATATATATATATATATATATATATATATACTAAAAAATATAAAGCATTGAATGTCAATTTACTTCATTTTAAACTTTTAATGTTATTTGTGTGTAACGTTTAAAAAGAAAACACATTTTGGAATTTCTTCTGAATACAAATATCATACAACAAAACCTCTCTGGAAAATAAAAAAGATCTAAACAAATGGATGACATATAAGAGTGACCAACTGATTTTTGAGACTGGTTGGAATGAAAGCATGTAGACACAGTGATGCACCCAGTCAGAACTTGGGAACCCCTAAGTGGTTTCATCAAAAAATCACTTTTGAGCACATTATTCGTATGATAGGTTAACATTCAAAAACACACCTAACAAAATTCAGGTTTCAAGGGAGCTGAAGCCTATCTCATCAGTTATCTTTTTAAAAAATAAATGTTTATTGATATTGATAAATCTTTATTATGCCTGATTTCAGGCATAAAATGTCTGAAAAAATCCAACTCAGAAAATTAAATACAAAACATACACACAAAGGGGTATTTTATAAATATTGTAAACAAATAACATTTAAAAAATTAAAGATTAAAGTAAATTGAGATTCAATGCTTTACAGCAGTATATATATATATATATTTTTTTTTTTTGCTGTATCAATGTATTAATATAATGAGTAAATCCAAATTTAAATTGTGTAGGCAGTCATCTTTTTGGACCACTTATATTTACAGATGTGGATTTATTTTTTATAAGTAAATTTGGAGTGTCAACTTTTATAGTCCATACTATCGTTATAAAAAAACACATCTTTATGGAAATATTAATACTAGTAGTCATTACAAATAAAGATTTAAGATTGCACCAGATTTTTTGTAAATACATCCAAAAATTAAACAATAGTTCAGTCCTCAAATGTACAAAATGCACAGCTTAAATTAATATCCCATTCAAACCTGGCTGACATCTGATTAAATTGATAAACACGATAAATTTGAAATAACTGCTTCAAGGAGAAAATCTGTAACAACTAGGTATCCAAATTACACGTCGGTAATTTCGTAATGCACTATACTCACGGAAAACCAATATACACTGCAAACAGTGAAACAGTTTAAATCTTATTCTGTTTTGGTCACGCGTCATAAATAATTTCAGTTTTTCTACAATCGATGTATTTAATGCATTGCGTCTAATTTATCTTTTTTACTGTTCAATAAAAGAATCAAAGCGCTTTAAAGCAAATCATGCGACAAACGTTTTAAAAAACAAAAATAAACTTGACACAGCTTGAAGAACACCCGTCAAAAATATCAGCGATTAGTGTACGTTATGTATCGAAATCATGATGCGTCCCACTATTGCTGTCTGTCTGTCTATCTGTCTGTCCTTCCTCTCTCTCTCTCTCTCTCTCTCTCTCTCACCGGATGCTGCTCATGAAAAAGGAAGAAGGCTGGCGGCCATGTCGCGGTTCTCGCTCTCGCGTTGATGTGCTCCTTAAATTGCCGTCCCCCTGAAATCGCTTGTAACTTTTATCACGTTTGGGTGCAGCCTTTCTTGCTACAACGGAATTTAAAAAAATAAATGTTTAACTTTGGAAATACAATTAATATGAACCTTGGATTATAAGTTGCTTTGATTATAAAATTAAATATTTATACAAGTAGTCATTGTCACCCCTTAGAAGCGGAACTCATTAAGCGATGCCAAGGGTTTCCTCTGTTCCCGTAAAGGAAAGCAGGCGTTTCAGTTTGTACCAAGCGAAGCGGCCAGCGTTCTCCGCACCAGACAGCACACAAAGAATTGTTTTGATAAATTATAATATTAATAGTAGTTTAATAAAAGGCAGATGATTTAACGTACAGAAAATCGATTTTCTTACTATCTTAGTGTACGTTGTGTAGTGGTTTTGAGTTTTGTACTGTTAAAGGAGAAACTACCAAAGGAAAATACTTTCATTTTTATTGAATCTGCCGAGTGGAGCCGAAAGTAAGCGAAACAACACTTCCGTGTTAACAAAAAGACGTCGCAGCCACTGTAGCCCGTACTGGGATGGTGTTTTTTTAAAGATTATGTGTAGAGGACTGGAGAAGAAGATGTACTTTGTTTCCGTTTATTCCTTCAAGGCGGAAAATCACCAAACTTAAGTTACTTCAAGTTGGATATATATTTAACTTAACAGCAAGTCTGCCCCTGACGGATTACGTATGAGCTACACCTGGAAGCTTGTGATTTTAGTTGCGTTTTAAGCTGGAGTCGTCTTCAAGATCGGATCTCATTCTTTTTGCTCCTTGTTCCTGGTCGCTTATTTGGATGTAGTACAGTTGGCGCTTTAGCTTTTTTTTGCTTAGTTTTTGGGGGGGCGGGGGGATGGCTCCACTATTGGAGTATATGTGTTCCTGAATATCACTTTTGCTTGACAAGTTAGTTTAGATATACATCTAATAAAAAAAAAAATCTTACATATAAAGAACAGATCAGCTGGTCAGGCTGGTTGATAAATGCCGAGCACGGAGGCGGCACAGGAAGGTCGGAAGCCCCGGCTGGAGAGGACTTTAGGTACGGGAGCCGAGGTGCCCAAGCGCCGCGAGAAGCGTCGCTCAGCCTCCTCTAAACGCCGTAGGAGCCGCCACGGCCGGTCAAGACTACCGCTATCTCTTCGAACAGACGAGCCCGGCAGCGACCGTCGATCCTTTCTACAAAGGGACGGCGACCCACGCAATCAAGTTGAGTACGACGATGTGAGTTCACAGTCGGAGAGATTCTCGGGCAGTCCTTCTCCCAAGCCCGATCCCCGCGACCAGCGGATTCTTATGCAACCGAACAACTGTGACACCGTGCCAGGGGAAAGCCGGCGATCACGTAAGGAGCACCATCGCCATGCGGTCAGTAAGGAGCATCGCCACAGTAGTAATAGCAGCAGCAGCCGGGCAACCCGCGATAGAGAGCGCTCCAAATCCCGAAAGCACGCCAAGGATGACGGCCGAACTAGTGACAGTAACGGCAAGAAGAAAGTCTCTCTGCCACTTTCAAGTCTCTTGGAAGCAAAGGTGAACAAAAGCAGTCGGTCCAAGACTGACAAAGAGGCACCCTTTGCTTATAAGGACACCCCAAAAGCATATAGGGCAAAAGAGGAACCCCGGGCCTACAGGAAGAAGAATTCACTGAGCCCCAGTTTTAAGGAGGATAGTCCGTACGGTGGGGCATACAACCAGGGCTACGGCTACCAGTCTCCGGCGACTGGCTACACTCAGTTCGGAAGTAAAAGAAGCCCCAACAGCTATGGTAGCAAGAGGAGGTCACCCAGTCCGAATTACTACGCAGGTAGGGAGGCGGATTTCTACAGCACCTGTCACCCTGCTAGCCCCCCGCCAGTGTACGCGGCCCGAAGGCAGAAGTCGAGCAGTCCGTACAGCTGGCGGCGTTCCCCAAGCTATGGCCGACACAGTCCTTACGAGCAGGGAGAGTTGGCAGCCAGTCCTTACAGCCGAGGCCGCCGTTCCAAGAGCCCCTACAGAAGATCGTACAGTCGTAGCCCGGACTCCAGGTAAGCGGTTTTTCGGGGGCGGCTGGGGAATTTTTTTGGTTAGAACTCCGCTGTGACAGCTAGGCCTTTTGTAGGCCTGGGCTGCTCGTACATAACTTTCTTCGTGTGAGATTTGGTAACCGCATTGAATATAAAGAGAGGGGAGTGTGTGCTTCCGCAAAGTTTTGGAATAATTCGCAGAATCAATTGCATCTTTAGCGTTTGATGTGCATGTAGCAAGTTTGAATGAACTTAAAGATTGGGCTGTATATTTCTTAAATGGGACTCCAAGTGGTCCGCTGTGCCTGTGAAAAGGTTTGTGTTGCAGTCGATACGACCTTTTACACCTACGGTGAAATCGGAGCAAACCAAGCTGTACTTCTTGTTTGTAAGCCAGAAAGACAATCGATTTAAAACGCTAGTCGTCAGGTTATTGCAAAGTTAATCTTTGAACTTTTACTTAGCGAGATAATCATTGCCCTCCCCGACCAGTTTAAGTCTGAGAATATTTGCAGGTTGCTTGCGATACGGGACCGATTTTACATTGTTGTAATATTCTTTTCTTTCGTTACAACGCCATCTGCTTAATAACATCCCACCCTTCCCACATTTTCTTCGTCCCTCTTATATCTGGCAAAAGTTTCTGTAGCATCGGAACAAGTTCTGCAAAGCTTCTACCCCTTGGCGGTCCGGTCACTCAACTCTGATTCTACACTCCCCACAAATCTGCTCCAAGTAGTTTATATGCTGTACATTTGTTACATTTTGTTGTTTTTATTATTGTTGTTATTATTTATTACTGTCTTTTACAATGTAGTACTATCTGCTCATTACCTGCTACTTGTTTATCATGTATAGCTTTTTTTTACTTGACCTGAGTTTATGTATGTTATACTTTGGTCCTGCGGAACATTATTTTGTACCATTGTATACTGCAATACTGTGTATGAATGGTAGCCATATATCTTGATTAAAAAGGTAGTAATTCAGAAGCAAACACAAAGTCAGGGCAAGTTTATTGTTGTGTACATATGGTGCAATGTGATTCATATTTGCATGTCTCCTTAGAACAAAAATATTGTACAAACAAAGGGGTTTCACTCCTCTTTAATAACCAGGTCTAAACTATAGCTGGTCATTAAGGGTTGTAGTGCAAATTACTGACTTTTCAGGAATACAGTATATTGATGTCACAGTACTTGTTGTTCAGTTATACAGTAAGCAATTGGTGGTGGTCTGAGACATCATGGTAATTATACACCACATTGTTTTCTTAACTTCCACATACACAGATTTATAATGTTGTCTTGTTTCACAACACTAATCGTTCTTGGAGTACATGTAGCTGACATTTTACAAGATCAGGATACAGCACATGCAGGTTAAGCGGCTTATTCAAGGTCACACAATGTGTTTGAGATATAGTTAAAGTAGCGTCCTTGTGGTATGAAGCCCACTTTCTTATCAAGGTCACATTGTGTGTTAGAGAATTTGATTTAGCGTCCTTGGGATATGAAGCCTACTTTCTTAGCCTGTTTTATTGTTATATTTACATCCTAAGGTTTCAAGACAATTGCATATTTTTATGCCACACCTGGATTTGGAAAGTCATATATTCAAATGTTAAAATGGTTTTCTAATATTTTATATTAAAATATTTTAATATTCTGCTTATGTTACATTGAATCAAGCCTGTTTTGTCTGCAGAGGTCTACACAGGTGCCTAACTACCAGCAAAATAATTTCTGTACAACTATATTCCAAAATGATGGGAATTTATGTACAGCTGCTCTAGTATTGAATGAAAAATGTTATTGATAACTATTTCTTATTGCAGTTAAAAGTAAAAAAAGTCAGGTTAATCAGGTTGTTAATCTGGTTCATTCAGGAAGGAATTTGTTACATTGATATGAAGCAGATACTGAAAAAGTGATTAATTTCAACAAAGTGTATAGCCACTACTGCTTTGTTTGGCATTAATTGCTTTATAGTGACAGCATTTGTTCATTGAACCACTCGGTTCCCAACTTGAAGCCATCTTAAAGCTTTCAGTCCTCATTACTCTATATTCTGTTTGTTTGATGAAACTTAATTTGGAAGATATACCATTTAAAGAGATTATTTTTATTTCATTTATTTTCAACTTGATATTTGCCAGTAATAAAGCTGTAATGAATGAGTTATTCCCACCCCACAACCCCGGGGCATGCTACGCGCCAGCCACTCTCTGCCTCTCGTGTTGTAATGAGGGGGGCTGAACTCGCGCTAAGGAGATGCGGTTGCTCCTCTGAAACGGAGATACAATGGGAAACAAATACATACTATGCTCAATCAGCTGGCTTGCTGCTTCTGCTTGTGCCGTGCTGTGTGATCTGCATGTCTCACAGCACATTGAACATTTAAAAGCCTGTACAGCAGCTGTCCTTTTGTCTCACTTCCATGTCTCCCGGGACGTTAAAAGTGCCTCCGAGAAAATCACATCTCAACCCAAGATTTTGTTATTATAATAGAGAGACAGAATTCTGTTTGGGTTAAATATGGCCAATTTAAGGGGTTCTCAAGTTCAGTTCCACTGTGGCTACAGGTTTTCATTGCAAATGGTTTCATAGATCAAAGTGTCAGTCTTCTGATTGATGTAATTGTGTAAATAGCTAGTCTTTTTATATCTTAGTTTGTTTTCAGTAAAATGTATTAGTATGCTATTTCCATATTAAAGAAATTCAGAAATGTTTTTTGCATAGCTTTAATTATTTAACTTTCTATTGCCATATTTTTTTAATTCACCTGTTTCTGTGGAGTTTACTCCCTTAATTCAATCCAAATACAACCAGTACTAATACCAAGCACACATTGAACAGTGTAGACTAAAACAGAATACTATACGAGTATTTTTATTAGGTAGATTAATGCTGAATTTTTAACAATAAATATATGAGAATACAGTTTTATTTAATAAACCATAATGAATGAAACATTTTTAAGAAAGAATGAACATGTATTTCTAATGGTCTTTATTCATTAATAATCTGTCAATGGTTTTATTATTTAGACAGCAATAGGTGCATCTTAAATAGGAATAGAACTCTTAAATTAGAACTGCAGTAAAAAAGAATGAGGTGGTATCTAGCTTAATTAAGTTTTAAAATATTAGAGATTGGTTCTTTTAAAAACCAATTTCAGCTCTATCATAGATTCTTCTGTTATCTACAACTTTTCAAGATGCACTAAAAAGCCTTTTAATGATCTCAGTTGGGTGTGTATGCAGTTCAAGTTTATTGTCATGTGTTGTACACAGTAGACTACGCTTCTAACATGCACATCTCCTCAGAACAGTGACAGTAATAACGGTACCAACAAAATAAATGCACACAAATGATTGTCGTTTATGTGCTATTTATTTATTTCTTGAAGAAAAAAAATCCATACAATGAAGTCTGACTCATTCAACAAAGAAAATAACTTTACATACAATCAAGTCAAATTTAACAAGCCAGAATTCAACCAGAATTATGTGCAATTTAAACATTTTTTTTGGTATTTTAACTTTTTTCTGCTTCAGTCATAACCATGTCTTGTAATTTTATATTACATTATTTTTTAAAGAATTTTGTAATTCGAATAAGTTCATAATTTTTCTTGGTCATTTCATTGGCATCTCTGCATAAAGCTTGGATGCAGCCAGAACCTAATCATTCTCCTCGCTGCAGTGGGTGGTTCTCCAGCAAATAATCCATAGAGTCAGCTGCAGTAACATGAAGCCAAGTGGAAAGATATGAAACCTTGAGGTTTTTTTTTTTTTATATATATTTGTGTGTAAAACATTCATGTACAGTTGTCCCTTGCACGTCACAATTTTTGGATCCGTTTATGGATTTGTCATCAATAATGTTGAATGTAATGTTTGCGACCTACTGCGGAAAACTACAGTAGATGTAAACAGACTCGAAAATGTTAAGAATTATCAAAAAAGGTCTAATAAGTTATGAATGTATATATGTCATATTTTTATCAATTACTACCATCAAAATAAATATATATATATATATATATATATATATATATACACAAGTTTATTATAATAAGTGAAATTTTGTAACAAGTTACAGTTCACAAAAGAACTTGAAAACTACACGCATTGTTTGGGCAAGTCACGTGTCTTTGCCTCAAGAGCCAGCCTCACACATGTGATTTGCGTGCATAGTCATCATTCTGTCTCATGTTACTCACAAATTTTTGCATTTTATTTAATGCAGTAAAGTTAAAATATAATCATGTGTCCAAAATATACCGCTTCTTATAGTTCTGAAAGTGTTCCTAAGGGACAGAAGAAAATGATGACCCTACAAGAAATGGATATGTTTGAAGTCACCTGCTATGGTTACTCGCCACTGTAAGATATATCAAGAAAAAAGAGCAGGAAATCCATGAAGCTGTTACAGCAGCTATTCCTGCAAGTAAAGTGGATATTAGTGTTTTTTTCCCATTTACATGCAGGTCTATGTATACAGTTTGAACTTGAGTTTTATATTTAACTGTTTTGTAAATCTAGTACAGTGTTGTATTGTAATTGTGTATTATTTGTGTTGCCCCTCTCATCTGTTTCTCTCTCTCTCAGCCTACATTGGAAGGTTTTTATGGATTTTTGCATTTGCAAGGGTCCTTTGCCCCTAACCACCATAAATCATAAAATCTGACTGTATTTTTTTTTTGATTAGATTTTTGTATGTGACAGCTCAATTTGAGTTAATTTTTATTCCCAGAATAAGCATGTACAAACATCATATAGGAAAATCTAACTGAAATGTGAATGCTGTGTGTTCAACAGGGTTTGTTTTGCATAGCTGGTAATCTAATTTCTTTGGCAAAAAAAATATTGTCTCAGGTTTTTCAACTGCTACTTTCTCTCCCCATCTTTGTGAGAAAAATGTTTTAGTCATTTACTGATCTAGTTCTAGCCACCTTAGTTTTGCAACTTTCAATATTGCATACTCACTGTTTGTTTACGTCTTCTGTTGCCTGACCTTTGAGTCCAGTATTTGTAAAAGGCCATATGAAAGAGTTAATATAGTGTATGAGTACTAAGGGGGCAGTACCAGACTGATACCAATGCCAACACATAGTATAGGTGTATCCCTAACAATTAGAGATGAGCAGTGTAGATACAGGTACAAATTACACTTACAAAAGGATGCAGATACCTCATTATCATACTCCATTGTCTGCTAATTAGCAATAAATAGCTGAAGTAACCAGAAATTTATTAAAAAATATTAAACAGTAATTTACCTATGTGTAACACACACAAATGCCCATACCGTTCCAATAAAAAATAGGAAACTGCTGTTTTATTTCTGTTTTAACACAAAAAAGGCAAAAACCTGGAAATAGCTTCATGCATGAGGTGGTCAGGAGTCTGGTTAAAAGCAGTGGTTAGTTGGAATGACAGTATTTGCATTTACAGTATTCCACAGGGCTGAAGTTGACAAGGTCTGATTTTATTGTTTTCTTACTAATTAACCTACAAATGAGTATGGCACTGATGTAGCTGTACCCCTTTCACATTCAGTATTTGCGTAAATTAATGGTAAACTCCAGAGAAAAAATAGGTGAAAAAGAAACAGTAAAAAATGCAAAAAAAATATGAATTTCTGAATTTGTTTTAAATTTAAACATCATACTGGAGTGCTTTTCTAAATGCAAAATAAGACAAGAAATGGATCAGTTAATTAACCAATTAAATCAGTTACTCGTTGATTTGTGAAACTGGTTGTAATAGTAACCTGTAGCCACAGTGGGACCCTGGAACTGAGCTTGAGAACCAGTGGGCTATTTTATAACTACAGTATTTTATAACTTAACCAGGATTTTTCATAGCCAGTGATATGCAGTCTGTGCTTCAGTTTTAGAAGGCAGTGTGCTAGCAAGACTTTTTCTCACAAAATTTTGCCATGAATGAAACAATGATAAAATGGACTAAAAAGTATGATGTACAATGAAGCAATATGCCACTTTACCCTCCCTTTTAAAGAAAGAATAATGGAAAACATTGTTAAGGTGAAGCGGCTAAAAATTCCACCTTATAAAAACTTAAGACACTACACTCTAAATTGATCAGAGCTTTTTAATTATTTTGCAACAATTCAAGGTCAAATTTAATGTTGTGTACTGTATATAATACAATGCCATTCTTTGACAGCAATACAATATTAAACAGAAATAATGAATACCAAACAGCAGGCGGTAATATGATACTGTACTTTGAATGTAGCATCAGATGATATGCAATTCACATTTTTAGGAATCATAATCACATAGTAAGTTAAGGACAGTTTTAATTTTAGTAGCCTTAAAAAAAGTTTTACACAAGACCTTAACACAGTGTCTGAATTGTTCATCTTACATTAGCTAGGAAAACTAGCATTGTGAAAATAAATGTCTTTAGAAAAAGATTGTATTTAATAGTATCCCTATGTACATTAACACATCTATCTTTTAAAATTAGATAAAATTGTAAGTTCATTTGTTTAGAACACAATGAGGCCACAGTTTAAAAAAAATGGCACAACCTAGCATTTATCTCTACTACTGGGTAATGAATGTATGTATAGTATTATGAGACTATGGAAAGAATCAGAAAGATCTCTTGTCCTAATTGTTCCCTGCATGTGTTACTGTATTCATCATTTGCCACTAATTAATTAAAACTAAGCAGAACTGAAGTGGTGTCCAGCACTTGCTCAGAGTAAAAGTACCATTGCAAGAGACATTTAAGTTTGAAATATTCGTGTTAATTGAATCTTTAGTAAGAAAATCATATAGTGCCATCATTCATGAACTGCATAGTATTTAACACATGAAAGACACTTGATATTGAGACCTTTAGGTTTACTTTTGTTATTGACAATATGTTAACATCCATTATGCTTGATATATAGTTTATCAGAAAAAATATTTTAGTACATGCAAATCTGAGAATTTGTTAGAAGAAACCTTGCTTGCTTTTTTAACCTTTCCTCAGGGGCTACTATAAAAACTTTGTCTAGCCAAATAATGCACCCTTAAATAACCTGAGGCAGGGCAGGGAATGGGCTTTTCAGTTTGAATCTCAGATAATTAATAGGAGTCCATCATCATTTTATACAAGGCAAAGTCTTTTTCAGCTGTAATCATATATATCACACATTCTCTCACATTATCCAACCAGACAGGCAGTGTGGTGTATTGGTTAAGACTTTGGACTTCAGACCCTGAGGTTGTAGATTCAAATCCCGCTACTGACACTGTGTGACCATGAGCAAATCACTAGATCTGCCTGTGCTTCAATTGGGGAAAAAAATATCAAAATGTAACTAACTGTATCATAAAACATTATAAGTCACCATGGATAAATCCATCAGCAAATTCTTCATTGCGTCATGTATTATGGGAATGCCTTACACTCAGAATTGAAAAAACATTTTGCGTATTTATCAGCCAGGTTTGGTTTTACAAACATTTTTAACTTTCTAAATCTAACAGTACCATTTAGATTTACACCCAAGTAGGAAAATGGGTTTTGTAGTGAGTTCTTCTGTCTGTATTTAGCTGTCAAAGAGTAACTGAGATTATAATATATCAGATTTAAATTATATTTTAAATGTACCAGTATACATTTACATTTTTTATGGCTACATTTATGCATGTTGTTGTGAGGTACATAAAAGCAGTTGTTATGCTATTTTAGAGATAAACATTGCTGCTTAATGGTCAAATGTTGTAATTTCAGCATTGCTAACATATTGATGTATTTTGGTCATCCTAATCCACCTCAAACTTTTCACCAAGCATTAATACCATCTTTCCTAAGAAGAACAAGGACCTACTACAATGTGCATCATACAGACCAATCTCTCTTCAGAATATCAATTTTAAGATTCTTTCCAAAGTTTCAGCAAAAGGATTGAGAAAGTGCTTCCTTCTGTAATATCACAAGGCCAAATAGGATTTATTAAAGTCAGACACTTCTAGCCTTTGCCTATTCAATATAATATATTCACGCATTATATCTAATACCCCAGAGATCTTATTATCTTTAGATGCAGAAAAAAACATTTGCTGTTTGAATGGGACTACCTATTAACCACATTGCACAAATTTGGGTTCGGCCCACACATGTGCATGGATCAAATGACTTTATACTAATCCAGAAGCCTCAGCTTGTATGAATAACATTATTTCAGATAACTTCAAACTAGAACATGGTTTTCAACAAGTATTCCCCTTATCACCATTGCTCTTTGCAATTGGCATTAAACCCTTGGCTGTATTATTCTTTTGAAACGCATCCGAGGTTAAGGGGATTTTTAGAGAAGGAGTTAAACAGAAAATATCACTATACTGTATTCAGATAATATGTTACTGTATATATTGGACCCACAAAATTCTGTTCCAGCAGTCCTAGAAGCATTAGCAGGTTTTGAAAAGATATCTGGACTTAAAATCTATTTGAATAAAATCGTGCTTTTTCCAGTGATTTCTCTAGCGTGCAATATTGGACTGGACACCTTATTTATCTTAGCAAATCCATTTAAATACAGTAAATATTGGGTTAATATTACAAGCAAGTATAAAGCTCTTTTTCAACAAAATTTTGCTGTCTGCATGGAAAAAATTAAATAAGACCTGACTAGATGGTCTATCCTCCATCTTAAATTAGCAGGGAGAATCAACATTGTTAAGATGAAGCATCCTTCCCAAGCTGCTCTTTCTATTCCAAAGCATCCCCATATATAGGGTGGTCCAGATCTAATTATGCAATTTTCATTACGCTATAACTTAAGTTTATTACATGGAAAAATCACCTGAAAAATCCCGGACCATCGAGAAGTGTGCGAACTGACGACATGAACAATCGTCTTTGCGCCGAACAGGAATCGTCCCAGCATAAATCGGTGTCATCCAGACGATATGGATCTGCATAATTAGATCTAGACTACCCTGTACATTACATCCCCATATACATTAACAAATCATTTTTTAAGAAATTAGACTCAATCATAACTTCACTTATTTGGAATTAGAAACATCCATGCATCCCAAGGGCGACTCTAGAACAACCTAAAGCAGAAGGAGGCATGGCATTACCCAACTTTCAATTTTATTATTGGGCACAAACGTACAAGCTATAAAGACTTGGACATCGACACAAAATGATGAGTATCCACAAGCCTGGTCGGCAATAGAAATATCTTGCAGTTTTATATTCCCTTCTCATCAACACTATTCCTCCACTACTTTTAAGCTAGAAACAGAACCTGGCCAATTTTCTTCACCTTCCACCATTTTCTGTTCCATAAGAATTATTGATCAGTTTTCAAGACTCGGATAGCATTTTATAGAAATATTTAAAAGTCTCTTCCTTTCAAAGACCTCATAGTACATTCGGGGAATGACCTTTCACTCAGTATTTCAGAAAAGAAGTGGAAGGCAGCATGCACAGAATAAACTCAAGCTCCATATGTGCACAACAGGGAACATTCAACTTGTGAACGTTGCAACCTAGCTGCAGCCTCACTGGGCCACATGTTCTAGGCGTGCTCCCAAATTAACATTTTGGACAAAAATCTTTGTATAACTACTGTATCAGACAGCCTTGGTGTCACAATCGCTCCTAACCCATTAACAACCGTGTTTGCTGCACTCTCAGATGGCATTAAAATGGAGAAAGATAAACAATATGTAATTTCCTTTACTACATTACTAGCACACAGGCTTATCTTGCTCAAATAGAAGAATCATGCCCCACCACTCATAATGTCAATGGATAACTGATGTTCTTTACTACTTGAAATTGGAAAAAAATCTACTTCTCACTTTTAAATAAGTTCAAAACTTATTTAAAATTTGGCAGGATCTAATAGGTAACATTTTAGATTAAGCTTCCATTTTGGGTAAAAGGCTACCCTTCTTTTCTTGCTACTTTTATAGAGTAGCTTCGATTGCTGGTTTCTCTGTCTTTCTCGTGGGTGGGGGTCGATTTGATTTGATAAATTTCACTTGACTGTATGCAATGTTATCTGTTTCTAATTAAAATCAATAAATATATATGGGGGGGACAGGTTTCTAAAGGTTAACCAGATAGACATCTCGCAGCACAACAGCTTCAAGCACAGGTTAACATTGGTCAAATAAAGCAAGTCGCCATTTCTACTGTGAATAGAAAGGCTTTGTGCTGCTAGTTTGACAGGGCTAATGGCAGTAACAAAGCCATTCCTTAAAGGACAAAATAGGGCTGACTCGGGACTACTACAGACAGGAAGAAAGTCTTATGAACAGGTGAATTCAAATTTGAAATCTTTGGTTCATCACACAGGGTGTTTGTATGCCGTCAAGTTAGTGAAAAGATGGTTCCTCAGTTTGTGACACCAACTGTCTAGCATGGAGGAGGAAGTGTGATGGTCTGGGGTTCTTTTGATAGAGACAGTGTTGGTGACTTGCACAGAGTGACTGGCATTCTGAATCAAAAGGGTTACCACAGTTTGTCTGTTAAATCAGCCAAACGTGGCTACTTCGATGAATCAAAAATTTGAATAACATTTTGTATGCTTAATGATTTCTTGACTTTATTTGCCATTGTTTGTTTTTATTTCTTGATTTAATTCAATATTAACACATTAAACTGCGTGTATTTCCGTTAAAACTGAAAAACAAGTGTTCTAAAGCATTTTAGTTTGTGTGTTTGTATACTGTATATGTATGTATGTATGTGTGGGTGTGTGTGTATATATGTGTATGTATATATCTATATCTATATATCTATTATAAAAAAAAAATATTGGAAGTTTTGGAAGGAGACGATACATGATTTTCTTGGACACGCTTTAACGTCCTGCGAGAGACACTTTAACATCCTGCGAGAAAAGGCAGTGAGACAAAAGGACAGCTGCTGTACAGGCTTTTAAATGATCGATGCGCAGCTCGACAGCAGCAGCAGCAAGCCAGCCAGCCAGCAGCTGATCCAACCGCATCTTCTTAGCGTGCGTTCAGCCCCCCCTTCACTACGTGAGCGGCAGAGGGGGTGGGCGAGCATATAGTATATAAAATATACAACCCCAATTCCAAAAAAGGTTGGACACTGTTTTAAATATAAATAAAAACAAAATGCAATGATTTTCAAATGTCATAAACCCATATTTTATTTACAATAGAACATAGAAAACATATCAAATGTTTAAGCATTTTTGAGAAAATGTTCCATTTTAAGAAAAGATTAAGGTGGTCTTGAATTTGATGGCAGCAACATGTCTCAAAGTTGGAACAGGATCAGAGCACCCACCCCCTTTTTTTTCTTTTTCTAACAACAGTCCATAAATGTCTGGGAACTAAGGAGACCAGTTGCTGAACTTCTTGGAGAGGAATGTTGTCCCATTTTTGTCTCATATAGGATTGTAGCTGCTTAACAGTCCTGGGTCGTCTTTGACATATTTTTTGTTTCATGATGCACAATTAGTGAAACTCTTCTACTATGAAGTCATGCTATTGTAATAGATGCAGTATGTGGTTTAGAATTGTGTAGGTGAAATTTGCAATGCCTTCCCTGAAACAGGTGTCCACGGGAATGGGAGTGTGTTACTCTAAAACCTGTATATACCTTTAGTATTGATGGTGCCTTTCCAGCTGTGCAAGCTGCCAATTCCATAGGCACTAATGCAGCCCCATACTGTCAGAGACTGAGGCTTTTGAACTGAGCTCTGATAACAAGGAAGATGGTTCATCTTCTTCATCCATGTTTACCAAAAAGAATTTCAAGTTTCAATTAGTCTGATCACAGAAAAGGTTTTCAGTTTGCCTCAGTCCATTTTAAATGAGCTTTGGCCCAGAGAAGACCAAACCTTCGGAATCATGTTCACTTGTGGCTGCTTCTTTGCATGGTAGAGCTTTAACCTGTATTTGTGGATGACACAGCGAACTGTGTTCACAAATATTGATTTCTGGAAGTGTTCTTGAGTCCATGCAGTGATTTCCATGACCGAATCATGTCTGTTTTTAATGCAGTGCCGCCTGACTGCCTGAAGATCATGGGCATCCAATATTGATTTTCAGTCTTGTCCTTTGCACACGGAATGTTTCCAAATTCTCTGAATATCTTATCATCTACTGTAAATAATATCAAAAGATTCAAAGTGTTAGCAATTTTATGCTGAGGAGCATTATTCTGAAATCATTCCAAAGTTTGTAGACATTTTTTGCAGATTAGTGAGCCTCTGCCCATCATTTTATACCCAATCATGTTACTGACCTGTTGCCATTTAACCTACTGTAAATAGTTGCAAAATGTTCTTCCAGCTGTTTCTTTTTGGTACCACTTACTTTTCTTGCCTTTTGTTCCCTTTTGTCCAACGTTTAGGGGACATGTTTTTTTTTTTCATGAAATAAGAAAATGTCTTACTTTCAACATTTGATATGTTTTCTATATTCTGTTGTGAATAAAATATATTAACAACAACAGTGCTTTACATATTAAAGAATCAAAAAATGAAAGACACAATTTATAAAATAAAATAAATCAACATTAATTAACATAGAATAAGAGTAAGGTTCAATGGCCAGGGGGGACAAAAAAACAAAAACTCCAGACGGCTGGAGAAAAAAATAAAATCTGTAGGGATTCCAGACCAAAATATGAGTATATAAGTTTTGCAAATCATTGCCTTCTATTTTTATTTACATTTCATATAGTGTCCCAACTTTTTTGGAATTGTGGTTCTATTTATATATACTGTAGATCCCGGAATATAAGCCGACTCGGTATTAGCCGATCCCCTTCTCTAACTACTAAATTACATGTATTTGCCGATGACCGGTATTTAAACCGACACCCTTCTCCAAGCAAAATTTTCTAAATTTCCTTAAAAGTGTCTCTTCAGGTATATTTATCATGTCAATCGGCGAGAATTTGAGACTGCCGGCATTTTTGATGGAAACCAGGAAGTGATTGCTGAGAAGTTTGGTAAAATGAAACCTTTGTGTTGAAACTATATACGCAAATACGGTACATTGGCGGGTGGATTTCCGGAGACTCGTTATGAATTTGATTAACTTAAATACGCAATACAGTGGACCCTTGACTTACGAACTTAATTTGTTCACGAAGGCTATCCCATAATGCGTTCCGAACCTCCCACTGCAACACTTACTTAAACTTTTCATAATAAAAAAGGGTTGTATATTGTGCATAATTTTCCAAAACACCAATAATTTTTCTAATGTGCTAACCAAAAAGTTATAAAAAGTGCCTAGCCTACCAGAAGTAGGCTAGATTAAGCTAGGAGCATGGCAACGCGCATGGTTGCAGCAGCTCAGGGCTCTCCTTTTCAGTGTACTTTTTTGTTGTTTTTGTACTTTTTTTTTCCTTGTTTGTGCACGATCGGTTCGGCGAACATCTGCTACACCCGTCAGAACCTTATAGACATCGGTGTCCAGAGCCAGACATCTGTTTCGAGTGTTTTTCATCACACGTACAACATCCCAGACAACATAGCAAGACCACCGGGCTCTCCGTGGATTGTTGTCGGGTCTAGGAGACGACACATACGGAGGAGGGAAAGAAAGCAGAAGCGGGGCTGCAGATCCGGCGTTATGCTAAGGCTAAAAAAACAACCATACAAGCCCTATACAGAACTTTTTTTCTGCACTGAAGGAGCTGCTTTTAATCTCATTGTAGATGTGTATAGTGACAATAAAAGGCATTCTATTCTAGAAACAACAATTTCATACTATACTCACCATTTAATTTGACATCTTTGGGCTGCAGGAAAGGAGGAGGAGGAGGAGAATGAAACGGAAGGTGGTTATTGTTTAGAAGGAGCCTCCTTATGCAAATCTTTATAAAATTGTCGATGGTGGATTTCGACATGCTGTACATATTAGCGAGATTGGTCACACGAACAGCACTCTCATATTTCCACATAATTTCCATCTTTGTTTCGATTGTGATCGCTTTCTTTACCTTCTCTTCCTTCCTTAGCAATTATGTGTCTTGCTTGCATGGTCTTAATGAATTATATATATATAGGTAAATCATGGCAATGACCGAAATTACATCCACAAACACATGTATCTGGGCTCCGGCTGACGCTACTAACGCTCTCGGTTGGTTGTTTACAATCGCGCAAGCGGATACACGTGACCGTATCCGGGTCGTAATGCAAGATGTTGATCGTAAATCAAAACAAAAATTTTTATTTTAAACTTCCTGATAATTTATTATAAATTTTATTAATAAAATCAACAACTAAAACACTTTTTTGAATAAGTTCTTTATTTAATTTAAAGTACCGGCATGCAAAGTTACTTCTTCTTCTGAAAGATGGCTCTGTGGTTTCGTCATTATTTACTTCCGTATTCATCGGCAAAACCGGCATTGCGCTGGAAATCTTGAATCTGAAACGATACTCGTTGACCCCCAAACTCCAAGCCAAAAATCTAGGACGAAATTCTCGGCTTATATAACGGTATCTACGGTATATATAATATAACATATATGTATGTATATATGTATGTGTATATGTATGTGTGTGTGTGTGTGTGTATGGTATGTATGTATGTATAAAATATTTAAAAAGTGTGTTTGTGTGTATATGTAAGCAGTTAGGATAGGAATGACTGAGATACATTCTGCAAATGTGAGTATAGTGATACTTTAATTGAATTGCTGCAATGAGTACCAGTATTGTTTTATAGTTATTATGGAAGAGTTTGCAGACATACAAAATAATAAACCTCTCATTACTTGTGTGTGTGTGATCTTGAAAACGGAACAACAAAGGCAGTTTTCAGAGAATGATGTAGTCATCTTGAACTGCCTGATTTATATGACTATGTACACATATTACATTTATTTTTTGCCGTGTTCAGTGATTGAAAAATAATCCTGCTTAAAAACAATTCTAAAAATAAAAATTCAAGCATCATGATAGCAATACTGCATTTATTAGTGAATACCAGTATTATTATTTGGGATTTTGTTTTTCATTTAAAGGTCTCCACAGTTGCTTTGGTAACAGCACACATTTAAAATGTTTTATCAACAAGTCACTTTGTTAGGTTTATGACTTGCTTTTATGAGAATTGTTTGTATAAGTACATAGAGTAGACAATAGGTGGTTAATGCACTTACTGAAGAGTAATATTTAATGTGCAATTCAAATAAAAATTTCAGATGCCACATCTTACTGACACTAATATTCTAGCTCTCTCCCTAATTTTTCTTTATACATATTTCCAAATATATATACTATAAGTCCACCTTTGTTAAATCAAACTTAACAACTGAAGATGATTATTATTTCGGAATTCCTCTAAAACAACCTTTGTACTGTTGTTTTTCAGGGTGCTTATAAATGTGATATTGTACTTTGTTGTTGCTGATACCTGTGTACATTGAGCTTGACTAACCTTAACAGTGAGAACTTCTCATAACTAGTATTACATGTGTAACATCCAAATATCTGTTATATTAGCTCTGACAAAGATTTCAAGATTTTAGGTGCCAGCTCAAAACAAGTTGTGTTTTTTTTTTCTTATCACTTAAACACAAATAATTACAATGAAAAAGTGTGTCTGTACAGAAAGATAGCCAATAACAATTTCTTTGTGTGTTAGCATAAAACAAGATCATAAGATAAATATTTATATAACATAAACAACTCAGGAAGAAATAATTGAGATGTTTGATCAAATAAGTCTTAGATCTATATTCAAAGTGAAATGATTGAAAGTAAATGATTTGTCTAATTAAAAACAGTCAAATAATTCCAGAGTTTTGTAGCCAAACAATTTAATACAAAGGCTCTGAAGGTTTTATACCATATAAGCTGGGAGGACAAAAGATAAGCACCAGCAGTGTAGTGAGTTCTGTTTGACACACAAAAATGAACCAAGACTGCGAACTAGGTTGTTGAACTACCATTTACAGCTTTAAAAGTTATCATTTAAGATTATTATCTATACTAATATAAGGCAAAGCCCTCACTCACTCACTCACTCACTCATCACTAATTCTCCAACTTCCCGTGTAGGTAGAAGGCTGAAATTTGGCAGGCTCATTCCTTACAGCTTACTTACAAAAGATAAGCAGGTTTCATTTTGATATTCTACACGTAACGGTCGACAATGTCCGCCATGTTGAACTTTATTTATGGCCCCATCTTCACGAAACCAATATACATACTATTTCGGTGGTATGATGCCACTGTCGGCCGCCATATTGAACCTTTCAACGGTCTTTGTTACTTATGGGCCCATCTTCAAGAAATTTGGTACGCGGGTTCCCAACACTAACTGAATCTTACGTACATATATACATCCATAGCCTGCAGCTCGGTCACCGTGTGAGGCGGCGTTGGGTCCCAAGTTGTTGGTTGCCTGCCTATATAAGGCCGCTCCGGTCTCTGCATTCCATTCCTTGCTTCGCCACGGGATTCACGTCTCCCTGCTGATAACTACAGCCTTTTTATTTAATCCAAGGCTTCTCCGCTGTTTGATTGTTTGTTTATTATGATTATAGTTATTGTTTAGGTATTTTATACTTTACATTGTTCAGGTACCCATTTCCTTTATCATTCCAACCGTACCCTCATTAACATGTCTATCGAGGTGATCACCATCGATCAAAGAACTGTCACTTGCCGAGTGGTTTCCATGCCCGGAGATGGCGTCTGCCTTTTCCGTTCTCTTTGTTACATATTGCACGGCTATATCAGGCTCACTCTTGATATCCGGAGGAACATTGTGTCTTATGTATTGCATGACTGGGACGGGTTCAAGGTATGGACTGATGACGGTACAGGAGATAATTATACTACACAGGAGCTCTATAAGAGTGAAATGCTTAAGCCCTTCACCTATGGTTCTGCATGTGAGTTGATGGCTGCCGCTGAATTGTTCGGTTGTCGCTTTCAAGTGTACCGAAATGGCCAAATCTATACTAATAAAAGACAAAGCCCTCACTGACTGACTGACTGACTCATCACTAATTCTCAATTTCCCGTGTAGGTGGAAGGCTAAAATTTGGCAGGCTCATTCCTTACGGCTTACTTACAAAAGTTAGGCAGGTTTCATTTCGAAATTCTATGCGTAACGGTCATAACTGGAACCTACTTACGTCCATATATACGGCCATAGCCTGCTGCTTGGTCGCCGTGTGAGGCGGAGTTGTGTCCCGCATCATCACGCCTCCCACGTAATTGAGTGCCTGCCCATATAAGGCCATCCGTCAGCAGCAATCCAATAGACACGCTGCCACTAAATATTCGCGGGTGAAGGGCTGTGCTTTTGCAAATGAAGATGAGACGGTCAGGGAGACATGCTGCCGCTAAATATTCGTGGGTGAAGGACTGTGCTTAAGCAAACGAAGACACTGCCACTGGCGTGTGTCATGCCTACGACGAATACGATATTCACAAGATACAAGTTTAATGAGAAGACGCAGGGTATAAACGGAACTTTTGATCACTTTGTAACTGAGTTGAAATTGCTGTAATGGAGTTAAAATTGCTGGTGAAGGACTGTGCTTATGTAAACGAATAGGAAAGCAAGGTGTAAAGCTTAACTTTAAATTAAGTTCATAGACACGCTGCTGCTGGCGTTTGTCATGCCGAGAGACTGTGTTTGTGGAGAGATGGATAGTTAAGGTGGGTGGGGGAGTCACGTCGTCATCTCCCCTCCCATTCATGTCATTTCATTCACTTCATTTCCCTCAGAGCTCAGCTCCGCAGCTGACGTGATCTTGCCATTCTTTTTCCTTAGCATTTAGTCCTCTCTCCTTTACTGATTTATATAAAGGAGAGTTGAGATCCGAGAGACTGTGTTTGTGGAGTGATTAAGAGTTAAGGTGGGTGGGGGAGTCACGTCATCATCTCCCCTCCCATTCACTTCATTTCGCTCTGAGCTGAGCTCCGCAGCTAACGCGGTCTTGCGGAAACAACTTCGTGACACTTTCGCCAAATACTCACAGAAAAATCCACAAGTTAATAGACACGCTGTCGCTAGACACTCTGAATCCTCCAGGCACTCCTGAGCATAATGTAATTTTGAGGTTTGGGACACCAATAACATTACTGAAAAACTTACAACCACCGAAACTTTGTAACGGCACGAGACTTCAGGTGACGTGTCTGCAAAAGAACCTAATTGAGGCAATTATTTTTACTGGCAGTTGCTCAGGGGAGAGTGTTTATTCCTCACATCCCCGTTATACCCTCTGATCTCCCATTTAAATTCAAATGCCTCCAATTTCCAGTAAGGCTCTGCTTCGCGATGACCATTAATAAGTCTCAGGGACAGGCCCTACAAAAGGTTGCCATTGATTTGAGGCAAGATTGCTTTTCACATGACCAACTATACTTTGCATACTCAAGAGTAAGCTCACACAGCTTGGTCATATTACAACTGGAGTGCTGAACTGACAACGTGGTATACAAGGAGATCCTTAACAAATAATTATTGTTATATTTTCCCTCAGTTTAAAAAGGTTTACTTTTCTTAATTAAAATTTAATAGCAGTATTGGGTATTTTGCTAGTATCTCAATAAACAGGTTGCCAGTGGAATGGAACAGTACTAGAGTAAACACTCTTTTGCAGTTGTATGTGTTAATAGGTGAGTAACTGAATATTTGAACCATTTGATGATTATGTAACAAAATCTTGGGGAATACCACTCTAAAGGGTAACACCACAGTCCAGATATAAAAAAATAAAAGTAAACAAGCCTTTTCAATAGGATAGTTTACATAAAATTGAATACTCAAAGTATTGCTAAGATGAGCAAATCTGCAAACAGTTTTCATATCAGCTTGCAAGCTACAGTTAAGAATTTAACACAGCACCCAGGTTTGCCGAACAGGTTTTGACACTAAAGGTTCCCTTTCCTAAAGAGTTCAAAGTTAAAAGTAGGGAAGTAAGATTTTTTTTCTAGATGCAGTACACATCACCCGAGTAGGTTTGTCATGTTTTAGTTGTTATACTTATTAACATTATTAGTTTGGCTTAAAAATCCCAACTAGTAACCCACTTTTAGTGATTTTTGGTTCTTTTTATTTTAGTAATGAAGTTTATACTATTTTATCAGACCTACTAACTACTGGTCTTTGATAATGTAGACTACACGTTTTTTGTTTGTCACCAGCTGACAAGGATACATTTTAAAATACATGATAATCATGAAATAGAGCATACTCCATCAAAGTCTTTGCATTGATTAACCTAATCTGATTAATCATTTATGTTCCTCTGAATTGTGTCATAGCTCTTCTAGTCTTTGCTGAAACTTGCTGTGTCGTGGATACTGCATACATTTTGAAAAGTAGCCAATAAGAGCAAAGCAGAAGCATATTACACAGATGATTTTTTTTTTTTTATTATTTGTGCTAGTCTGTGCCATGGAATACCCACAGTTTAGTGTGAAGCAGTAGACAAACCTGTTACAAGCTATGCAGGAGCAGGAGTTTGACTAAGAAAAGATTTTCAGTAGACTGCTTTGTAACTAAACCACCAAAAGCAATGAAAACCTTTTATTTCTTCAATAATGTGACATGTGGTGCTTATACAGATAAGGTCACACAAAGTGCAAATTCACCAAATTGTTAGGTGGCAATGTATTAGATACATTACTTGTCCCAACCAGAAGACTGTTACCTTTGCCAACACAAGTACAGAAAGGATAATATCTACAGTGATGAAGATTATTAATACTGTGTTTCATATACCTTGAAAGTCTGATGTTGGAGCTGGGAATGACTTCACTGTGAGTCGACCACAGAGTTGTTCCAGTAAAACATTCAGAAAAACCAATACAGACTCCTTTAGGAACACCTGTTGTACTTGCTCATTTGAAATTCTGACAACTAATGAACAAGTTGATAATACATTACTCACTATTTTGCTTATCCAAACACCATAGCAATATGTCCACAGATAAAAGTTGGACAATACTATGTGTACAAATGATTTAGACAGAAGTGCTAATAAACAGTGTAATACTACAGCTTTCCCTCCTGTTCATGCACGGTGCAGCAGTCATCTTGGATTTAGAATTTGAGGCTGATGAGGCTTTCCCAACTTTCTGAGTAGGAAATCAGAGATGTGGTGACCTTCCAGTTGAATCTCCCTACTTGAAACACACATTCTGACTTCCCTGTTTAAATAGAATACAGCACAGATGCCATGTCAAACAAATCTGGATTGTGTTCCTGTGGATCAAAAAGACTTTTTTTATTCATCTACTTTGATTACTACTATTAGAAGCTTGATTATTGCTTCTTTGTTTTGTGCTTCTGTAAGATTGTAAATCAAGCAGCTTTAACAACAACAACAACATTTATTTATATAGCACATTTTCATACAAACAGTAGCTCAAAGTGCTTTACATATTAAAGAATAGAAAAATGAAAGACACAATTATAAAACAAAATAAATAAATAAACATTAATTAACATCGAATAAGAGTAAGGTTCAATGGCCAGGGGGGACAGAAAAAACAAAAAAACTCCAGATGGCTGGAGAAAAAATAAATAGTTAGTCATACCTCAGTAACTTAACCCAAAATCAGTGAAGTTTAGTGGTTCTTCAATAACAAGGAACACTGCCTATTCTAATATTTAATACAGCTGCTGAGATTTGCAGCTAAGTTATTTTTGATTCATTTTGGATTTTACATTACAGGGAAGAAAAAACTTTATGCAATTGGATTCTATGCCAGTTGGTTCGTTCTTTCTTTCTTTCACCTGAGGGGAACACTCATTTTTACTACATTTGTGCAAAAATAAAACTATACCTGAACTATATCCCACAATTTCTCAACCTGAATTGACCAGTTGATGTAAGAAGAAATATGATCCATCACATACATACCCATTAATTATTAGGGAATGAGGTTGAGTGACAGAGTATCAGAATAGCTATCTGTAAGTATGTTGCACATAAAACAGTATACTATTAGTTTTTCCCAGAAATGTTCCTCAGTGCAGTGGCATAAGCATAATCTGTACAGAACAATATTCATTCATTAAACACCAGTCATTTCATTTTACATGGTCTCTCCTCCTGAAACTTCACAAGCAGGAATGAAAACTGCAGCCTTCTTGGTAATCTTTTATTTGAATTATTAAACACTCATATTGCATTGCCATTTTATTTTAATTTTGACTTTGTCTTTTTGCTTACCTTGTGACTTGAGCTTCTTAACATTAATAGACATTCAAAATTTGCACAATTTTTTGCAGTGACATTTTTAATATGTTATATTGAGATTTGAATCCATTAACATAATTTGAAGTTAATTGTAATTATTTTGTCAGCAAGGGTTAGCCAAAGGGTAATGAAATAATCAGTTAATGAAACAAAAATCTACACAATTTTATAATACCCAATTTTATTAGAGAGATGGTTCAATCTGGATAAACCGCGAAATAAGTGAAAGTAAAACTTCAGTGGGTAGTTGAAGCAACTCTGTTTACACTGAAATATTACTACCCCTTCAGAATTTCATGCTTCTCCACATTCCATCTTCCCTGGTGCTAACCCTTTAAAGCGCCAGTAGATACTGTAGGAAAGGAAATATTTGAAAAGATATTAAGAACACAGAGAGCAAAATACAAGTTGTCTGGCTGAAAAACCAGTACTTTCTAAGCTGTTGAATGTTGTAAAGTAAATACCCACATTCTTCACACAGACTGTTACAGACAAGAAAACATGCATATACAAATGGATCATTTGAAGCCATTGCATCTGATGTCAATTATTAAATAATATATGTATAATATACATATTCACATGTGTTTTAACCAGTGATTAGCACAGTAATTAGTCAAGAGTTATCTTTCCTTAAAGAACAGTCAAAAAGAGAAAAATGTTTACTGCCGGGCAGACACACATGCCAGCAAGGCAGGGAATGCATTCAAATTGAAGTTTAATAAGTACTGAAGGCATAAAGCAAAAATGGTTGGAAAACATGTTATTTGAGCTGCTTCTTTGAAGCACAGCTATTCATGGAATTGTTACATTTTTAAAAGAAAGAAAAAAACTATTATTGTGATTAAATATGCCAGTTTTTGAACTCTGTATGGAAAACATGTATATACGTATCTATATAGTACTGATCTTCAGACTTTAATGTGTTTTGACAACATATCAAGGAATATCGCATTTTAGGTCAAAATAATTGCAAAGTCAATTTTTCCATATTCTCCAGCCATGCTTGATGTTCCTGCAGCAGGTTTGACGTTCACCTATGGCAAATTCATTTGATTGGTCATGGTTAGGATAGGAGCACATCTGTCTATATACAGTCCCACAGTTGGCAATTTGTATTGGAGAAAAAAAAAAAGATGTTAGTTCAAAGTACCTGCAGAGGTCATAGACAGGAATTTGGCGAGGCACAGATATGGGGAAATATGTATTTATGCAATGAGCACAGGACTGCAAAATAACAAAATGAAAAAAGTTAAATGGTCTGATGCAGGGTCTCCCCACCCCAAGCACGTATTGTCATGGTTTGAGTACCAAAATAAATTGTTGCTTTCTTAGTTATGGTAAGGTAGGACAAGTAAGTAAGGTAATCTTTCATACAGTTTCAACATGATACACACTACATACTTTAGCTTTATTATGGGCCTGTAGTGTTCCTGTACAGTACAATATTTGCCCCCTTCCTGATTTCCTGTTTTTTTCTTATTCAGAACCTTTGTTTCTGATCTCCAAACAAATTTAGTATAATACAAATGTCAACCTGTGTATACATAATGAACAAAAAGTAACTAAAATCCAACACCCCTGAAGAACCCCCCAAAAATCCTAGGCCTTATCTTAATACATGGTTGTGCCACCTTTAGCAGCAATAGCACCTCAAAAAAATGTGTCTACTTACGAGGAATCAGTTTTTAGCATTAATGTGGAGAAATTTTGGCCCACTCTACAGAATTGTTTTTAACTTAGTCACATTGAAAGGTTTTAGACCAAGAGTTCCCAAACTTTTTTCGGCCTCAGACCCCTTTACTAAAAACTTTTAAAAACGTCGACCACCTAGTCATTTACTTTACTTACTCAAATTAATAAATGTGTACAGTACTCAATACAGTAATCCCTCCTCGATCACGTGGGTTGCGTTCCAGAAGCCCCCGCGATAGGTGAAAATCCGCGAAGTAGAAACCATATGTTTGTATGGTTATTTGTATATATTTTAAGCCCTTATAAACTCTCCCACCCTGTTAACATTATTAGAGCCCTCTAGACATGAAATAACACCCTTTAGTCAAACGTTTAAACTGTGCTCCATTACAAGACAGAGATGACAGTTCTTTCTCACAATTAAAAGAAAGCAAACATATCTTATCTTCAAAGGAGCGCCGTCAGGAGCAAAGAATGTCAGAGAGAGCGCTTGCTAAGAAAAGCAAACAATCAAAAAATCAATACGTACTTTTAAGTATACAGAAGCACCGGCGATAAAGCGGCATTTTGTAGAGGAGCGTCTGTGTCCTCTGTGCAAACAGCCCCTCTGCTCACACCCACTCCGTCAGGCAGAGAGAGTGAGAAAGATAGAGAGAAGCAAACAAGCACCGCGCGGGAAGCATATCTTATATCATTGAGGAGTTTTAGTTAATATGTAATACATGCTCTGATTGGGTAGCTTCTAAGCCAACCGCCAATAGCATCCCTTGTATGAAATCAACTGGGCAATCAAACTGAGGAAGCATGTAACCTAAATTAAAAGACCCATTGTCCGCAGAAAGCGGCGAACCAGCGAAAAATCTGTGATGTATATTTAGATGTGCTTACATTTAAAATCCGCGATAGAGTGAAGCCGCAAAAGTCGAAGCGTGATATAGCGAGGGATTACTGTATTACATATTTCACTAGATATCAAACTTTTCATTTTAATCACTTGCAATTAATGATTGAAAAAGATAAAAGGACTACGGAATATGGCATTATCTTGTGCAACATTTAATATCGAAACCTGCACTAACGAAAATTAAAGCAAAAAAATACGAGCAGAGTTTTTTTTACAATTTTGACATTTATGAAATCAAAATGTAAAATCAAAATAAGTACAAATAGTCCAAGCTGTACTGTCTGCATTTCTTTTTTGGTTCAGTCATAATATTATCTGAAGAAATAAAAACTTTTATTAACAATTTCGACAGCCCCTGTGATAAAAAAAAAAAAAACAAAGTATGTACTTACTTGAAACAGAAGATTTTTGTTCAAACTCGAATAAACTGTGTCCTCTGATTTTCTTTTTCGTTGTACTGCTCCTCAACAAATAATTATATTCAAAGTTCAAATCACAAATAAGTATCAAACGAGTAATCGATAATCGAATATCCGTCCTCTCGTCCCACCGCGAGCAACTGTGGACATGCAACGGTTTTTCATGTCCACACTTGCTTTGATACGTTCGATAAGACACTGCACAGACATGTTTGTGCTACATGTATTTTCATGCATTCTTACCTGTGACTCATTTAATGACACATTTTACCTTTTCGTTCGCAAGTTTGGTATGTAATGTGTTTTTATCAAAAAAGTGATAGGTACCTATTAGAATCATAGATATTTTGAAGTAACAAACAAATAGCAGTTGTAAGGGGGTCTATTTTTGCTGTTGTCAACCCCAAAATTTTTTTATTAAAACTATTGACTCCTAGAAAGTTCAAATCGACCCCAGGGGGTCGATATCGACCACTTTGGGAACTCTTGTTTTAGACTATGAACTGCCTATTTAAGGTCCCACCACAACATCTCAGTGGGGGTAAAGTCAGAACTTTGACTAGGCCACTCCAACACCAATATTTATTTATTTTTTTGAGTCATTCAAAGGTGGACTTGCGCTTGTGCTTCAGATTATTGTTCTGCTGCATTACCCA